>NC_084604.1:3337391-3352391 GCF_033807715.1 Cololabis saira | reverse complement strand
CCCAGATCAGAGTCATGTTTGCCCGTGTCCGTTAGAAGTTGTTACCGTCTCCTCAAACACACATACGTCTTTGTTTCCTCTGATTCAGGAGTGCCTAAGTGACTTTCTTTTAAAGCGGGTCTGGTTTGATTGGCTGGGAAGGTTCCAGACAGGTGTCAATCATCCAAACCCCTGACGCTCCACATGGGGGCGCTAGAACATTCAGAGGAGGTCCGCTGATACGAACAAACCCATAACAGTTCTATTTAATGACCATGTTAGTGCCCGTTATGTTATGGATTGGTGGTTGGTCGGACCCAGATGTAGGAGAGCAGGAGGCAGGAGTTCCAAAAATGTGTTTATTTTAACAAAAACAAAACGAATCAAAGAATCAAAAACTGCAAAAACCTGAGCAGAAAACACGGAGGGACAAACAGTACGGATCAGCAGGGAGCAAGGGAAAGACAAGACCAGACATACACAAGGGTTAACGAGACACAGGAGCAGACAATCAGGGCAGACAGGGAACAGGGAGGTCAAAGAAGAACTCAAACACAAAGACATGCGGTGCCGCCGAAATGCCATACTAAACAGTATTTACTCAAAAAGTATACTTACCGGTAATTTTGAAACACTTTTGAGTAAATATCAGTAGTGTGCATTAATTTGGACGTACTACTCAGAGCCACACGGGCCTTCCTGTCGTTGGGAGGGGGAGATGTTACCATGGTAACAACTCCTGTCACAGCAGCAGTGGCAGCTGTTACCATGGTAACAGCAGCAGTAGCAGCTGTTACCATGGTAACAGCAGCAGTAGCAGCAGCACCGCTCCACTCTTTCCCATTTATCCTGGCCCAAACAAGATGACATTATATAATATTATTATACACGAATATTATAATATTATATAATATTATTATACTTAATATTATACTTATGACATATACGTATCTGCGCAGCACTTAGCAACCAAACACCGCTGCATTGCATTGTGGGAAGTTTCTGCTTAGCTAGTGTCCATCAATCCACACTAATACATTTCTCCAGAATGAGTATGGATAGTACATACTATTGAGTACGTACTAATGTTTCGGACGCACTAAAAAATCTCACATACTGTTTTTGCTACTCATTAGGGTGGAAGTGTGGGATTTTGGACGCAGCCATGGGCTTCAAAATAAAACAGGAAGTAACAAACCGTGACACGTTATGGAATGAAAGTGGTTTAATAGTTTGGTTCCTGAAGAACCGCCGAGACACAGGTGCGACTAAATGCAGCAGAACGGCTGAGATGAACTCATTTCAGACGATACGTGTCACTTCAGAGCAGCAGTCGTTGACAGTGGATCAATACTCTGTTTATTTTACGATATCTTTGGTAAGAACTGATCCTATCCTTCCCTCTCCTCACCTGCTTCCCTCCCGGTCGTCCACCTGCAGCGCCCCCTGCTGCTGGGAGCTGTGAAGAGGAACTCCCTCCTGAGCGGCCGTCCCATCTGGATGGAGAAGATGGTCCTGGGTCGGGTGAAGGTCCCCCACACGTTCTCCGTCCACACCTACACCCGTCCCACCATCTGCCAGTACTGCAAACGCCTGCTGAAGGGCCTCTTCAGGCAGGGCCTGCAGTGCAAAGGTGAGCTCTCACACGGGCCCCCCGGCCGCTCGGCTCCCGGGCTGCTGCTGCACTAACGGGCTTTTCCTCTCTTTCAGACTGTAAATTCAACTGCCACAAGAGATGTGCAGCCAAAGTCCCCCGGGACTGTCTGGGGGAGGTGGACTTCAACGGGGGTGAGTCCCAGGAACCAGTCCAGAGGCTCGGAGCCCATCATGAGCCCCTCATGTCCCCTCAAGTCTGAGCTGGTTCTGCTGGTTTCCTCCAAACATGCTTCTGGACATGAAGACCAAACATGTCCACGTTGGTCTCATGTGTCCAGAGGACATGTGTCCAGAAGTCTGCTAGTTGGTTCAGATGCAGGTTGAATGGTTTCCACTCGTGAACGATCTTTCTCACTCACTGGTTTGGAACTGGTTTTATAATGACACCCAGATTGATGAGCAGCAACACTTGCTTCTCTAAGACCATTGCTGATGACGTTATCTCTTGGCATTGTGTTAAAGGAGCATGAGGCAGGATTTATGAAAAGAATTCGTATCCGTTTCAAGTTTTCTAGTAATAATGTCAGATGAAGCGTTCCAAACCCAAAAGAATGATTCCTCTAGTGCAGGGGTATTCAACTAGATTCGGCCGGGGGCCACATCTGCAAAAGGACTGTATGGAGAGGGCCGCACAATTTGAAAATGTGGGGGTTTTCAAAATGTATTTTGCACTCAAAGACGAAGACTTATGTAATTATAATACATTTGTATTATACATTTGAATATATCTAGTTTACATATGTATTAATTGTCTCCAGATTTAGTAATTGTGAATGTTAAATATAATATTCAGATAAAGAAATATTATTTTGAATGCAAGTTCATTTTGAAACCATGCATTGTGCAAACTTAATGAAATTGATATTGACCTACTTTTAATAAAACACGCCATAATGACAAAGCACCACTTTCCACCAAGATTTCCTTATTTGAATATTATATTAAGCATTGAGCACAACCATTTTAGTCCATAGTAGCCAGTTATAAAAATATTTAAAAAAAATAAAAAAATTCAACAAACACCCCCTTTTTTGAAATATGACCAGGGGCCACATAAAAGCTCCCGCGGGCCGCCAATTGAATATCCCTGCTCTAGTGTATCTCTCCGTTGCCTTGAACAGGCTGTTGCTGCAAAATGTGCTGCAATTGTGGGGCCGAATTTCCCGCGCTGGGCTGCGGATGTGACGTCAAATGAAGCTGCATGCGCGTTCTCCCCGTTCTCCCGTGCCGGCTTCACTGTTGGCTGCAGTACCCCCGACGGCCGTCGTGGCGAAGGGTGGCGCTAATGAGTCTCATTTCTTAAAAGGAGCCTCATGCTCCTTTAACCCTGAATCCTCCAGGGCAGTAAGCTGCAGAAACATCTGGTCTCACATCTCACGTTGGTCTCACATCTCACATGGTCTCACGTTCTGCTGGTGATCAGCTTGTCAACGATCACTTCAACTCCTCCCAAGGCAGCAGTTAGGGGGTACTTAGGACTGGCCACATATTTGTTTTCAAATAAAGTTAATTCTTCTTTTGAGGTCCTTTCCTTCTACAAAGGACCTCAGATGAAAACTGCAGGTAGTAACTTTTGCAGGACTGTACTTCGTACAGCCGGAGTTTAGCGTTTTAATTGATGTAAACACGTTCCCTGTTTATAATAAATACTGTAATAATATTTATTTTTGCTTATATTAAATAAGCACACAAAGCCAAGTATTGGAAGTAGATGTCAGAGAACATGTCAGGTGTCCCTGTTTTGGTTGATGAGCTGCTGGTCCTGGTGGGTCCATGTGGGTCCGGTGGGTCCATGTGGGTCCATGTTGGTCCGGTGGGTCCATGTTAGTCCGTTTGGGTCCATTTGGGTCCGTGTGGACGCTTCCACATCCCCAACCCAGATTGAGGTTGTTTTCTCTCAGCAGAGCCGCTCAGTCCCAGTCCAGACTCCGAGGCCACCATGGAGGTGGACTGTGACCTGAACAGCGACGGTGGTCAGAGCATGGACGAGCAGGACGAGCCATCCACACCAGAGGACAAGCTCTTCTTCATCGATGGAGAGAAAGATGACGAAACCATCAGAGCCATCAGGTGAGGACCGGTCTCCCGGTCTGTTGATCAGGGATCTGTACGCGTGATCAGGGACAGACGGATGGTGTTCAGCACGGGATAATATACGTCCTGCATCATTTGTCTCATCCAGCGAGAACAAAATAACTCTGAGGCTTTATGGCCAAGAAGAGAGTGTGCGTAGTAGGAGAGGATGAGAGAAATAGAGAAGAAAGTAAAACCCAAGACACTAGAATAACTTCTCACCACCAGAAAACCAAGTTCTTCTGATGTTTCCCACACACAGACGCACTATTCGAAACTAACTTCACATGTGCGCTCTGGTCATTCAACTGGGAAATGAGGAAGGACTTTGTTTTCTGTTGTGGAGGAACATGTCATCCAGATCCAGCAACGTGGATGCAGCACTAGACAAACGGTAAAATAAACCAACACACTTAAACTAATAAGCACAGTTGTGATGGGATCAGTGGTCCGGGTCACATTGTAAAACAAGACTAGTTAACTGTGTTAACTATGTTTCTCTGCCCAGACACAAAACAGCCTCTTACGTGGATCTTTGTAGTTGAAGAAAAAGGTGGTTTGGTTTGGCTGGTCAGCGTTCCTTGGTGAACAGCTGGATGGTTACGCTCCGCAGGTGATCCTGATAAAGAGCAGCTCTCTCTCCTGCTCTCCTCATCTCAGTGTTGATAAGGGGATGCAGCATGGGCATAACACCTGGGCCTCCTTCAGCTGCAGGTCGGTCCGAAGGCGTTCATGTCGGGGCATGCAAGGGTCCCTCGTTCGGCTCATCTGGGGCTCGGAACATTCGCGGGTCACTCGTTGCAGCGCTCCAGACTGTGGTTGCCATTTCAAGGCAACCAGATGCTTATTCCAGCACGATAATGGAGAAGGCCGGCCCATAGCTAGTAGCTGTTCATGCTAAAATAGGAGCTGGGGCCTTCTTCATAGCTCACAGAGAACTCCATGGGGCCATGGACAGGGCTGAGGGAGAAGAGAGAAAGAGAGAGAATACAGGGGGGAGCCTTGTCTTTATAGCCGGGCCTTGGCTGCACAAAATCGGCAGTGGCCCCTCCTGCGTTTTGGGGTCCATTCCCAATGAGGGGGCTATTCCTTATCACAGAAGGGCAGTAAATGCAAAGCCTGCTGGGGCTTTGAGTCATTATGGAGGTTCCTTTGTTTCAAACCATGCGGTCGGCTGTAAGAACTCAAGTCTGGCCTCAGAGTTAGGCCTCAGAATTGAAATCAAGTCTTTCTATGTTCAACGCAGGACTGTGGCCCAACAGTACTGAGATGGTACTCAGCTGGTCCAGACCAGGGTTATAATAGTTTTGAATTTTTCATTTTAGTTTAGTTTTATTTTGTTTTGACTTTTTCTCCTTCAATTCAGTTAGTTTTAATTAGTTTTTAGTGTGGGTTTGCTAGTTTTTATTAGTTTTTATATTTTCAAAAATGCTTAGTTTTAGTTTAGTTTTTATTAGTTTTAGTTTTAGTTTTAGTTTTGACGTCATGGGCCGTGAGGCGTTAAGGTGCCGTAGCTGCCAGTTGGAGATAAACGGCCAGAGTGGAATAAATTGATCATACCAAGAGGCTTATATTGACAAGGACAAAAACGGAGGAAATTATATCTATAATTTCAGTTCGTTTTAGTTAGTTTTCTAAACACGCAATGTAGTTTCAGTTAGTTATCATTTTTGTCTTTTAATTTTCGTTTTTATTTAGTTCAGTTAACAAAATTGTTTTTTCAATTTTAGTTTTCGTTATTTCGTTCGTTTTCGTGAACAATAATAACTCTGGTCTAGACTGGTCCACATTAGAAGATCTGGAGAGCTTTGAAACCAAGAAATGCCTCTTTTTCTGGTTGAGTTGCTCGTAGCTTCACAGACACCTGCTCCAACGCGATGTTTAATGATGTGCTCTCCTGCAGCCCGTCGACCAGCACCAACATCCCTCTGATGCGTCTGGTTCAGTCCATCAAACACACCAAGAGGAAAAGCTCCACGATGGTCAAAGAAGGTTGGATGGTCCACTACAGCAGCCGGGACAACCTGGTGAGACTCACACATACAGAACCTATAGCCCACATCTGAAGAGAGTTAAGTAGATAATGGAATATCTAGTAACAAAGGTGCATGGTCAGATATTACGATGCCAGACAAGTCAGACACCTGGACACCTTTAACACACCTGGATATCTTTAACACACCTGGACACCTTTAACACACCTGGACACCTTTAACACACCTGGACACCTTTAACACACCTGGACACCTTTAACACACCTGGACACCTTTAACACACCTGGACACCTTTAACACACCTGGACATCTTTAACACACCTGGACACCTTTAACACACCTGGACACCTTTAACACACCTGAATAACTTTAACACACCTGGACACCTTTAACACACCTGGACACCTTTAACACACCTGGACACCTTTAACACACCTGGACATCTTTAACACACCTGGACACTTTAACACACCTGGACACCTTTAACACACCTGGACATCTTTAACACACCTGAATATGTTTAACACACCTGGACACCTTTAACACACCTGAATATGTTTAACACACCTGGACACCTTTAACACACCTGGACACATTTAACACACCTGAATATGTTTAACACACCTGGACACCTTTAACACACCTGAACACCTTTAACACACCTGAACACCTTTAACACACCTGGACACCTTTAACACACCGGAATATGTTTAACACACCTGGACACCTTTAACACACCTGGACACCTTTAACACACCTGGACATCTTTAACACACCTGAATATGTTTAACACACCTGGACACCTTTAACACACCTGAATATGTTTAACACACCTGGACACCTTTAACACACCTGAACACCTTTAACACACCTGAACACCTTTAACACACCTGGACACCTTTAACACACCTGAATATGTTTAACACACCTGGACACCTTTAACACACCTGGACACCTTTAACACACCTGGACACCTTTAACACACCTGAACACCTTTAACACACCTGGACACTTTAACACACCTGAATATGTTTAACACACCTGGACACCTTTAACACACCTGAATATGTTTAACACACCTGGACATCTTTAACACACCTGAATATGTTTAACACACCTGGACACCTTTAACACACCTGAATATGTTTAACACACCTGGACACCTTTAACACACCTGGACACCTTTAACACACCTGGACACCTTTAACACACCTGAACACCTTTAACACACCTGGACACTTTAACACACCTGAATATGTTTAACACACCTGGACACCTTTAACACACCTGAATATGTTTAACACACCTGGACACCTTTAACACACCTGGACACCTTTAACACACCTGGACACCTTTAACACACCTGAACACCTTTAACACACCTGGACACTTTAACACACCTGAATATGTTTAACACACCTGGACACCTTTAACACACCTGAATATGTTTAACACACCTGGACACCTTTAACACACCTGGACACCTTTAACACACCTGGACACCTTTAACACACCTGAACACCTTTAACACACCTGGACACTTTAACACACCTGAATATGTTTAACACACCTGGACACCTTTAACACACCTGAATATGTTTAACACACCTGGACACCTTTAACACACCTGAACACCGTTAACACACCTGGACACTTTAACACACCTGAATATGTTTAACACACCTGGACATCTTTAACACACCTGGACACTTTAACACACCTGAATATGTTTAACACACCTGGACATCTTTAACACACCTGGACACTTTAACACACCTGAATATGTTTAACACACCTGGACATCTTTAACACACCTGGACACTTTAACACACCTGAATATGTTTAACACACCTGGACACCTTTAACACACCTGGACACCTTTAACACACCTGAATATGTTTAACACACCTGGACACCTTTAACACACCTGGACATCTTTAACACACCTGGACACTTTAACACACCTGAATATGTTTAACACACCTGGACACCTTTAACACACCTGGACACCTTTAACACACCTGGACACTTTAACACACCTGAATATGTTTAACACACCTGGACACCTTTAACACACCTGAATATGTTTAACACACCTGGACACCTTTAACACACCTGAATATGTTTAACACACCTGGACACCTTTAACACACCTGAACACCTTTAACACACCTGGACATCTTTAATACACCTGGACACCTTTAACACACCTGGACACCTTTAACACACCTGGACACCTTTAACACACCTGAATATGTTTAACACACCTGGACACCTTTAACACACCTGGACACCTTTAACACACCTGAATATGTTTAACACACCTGGACACCTTTAACACACCTGAATAACTTTAACACACCTGGACACCTTTAATACACCTGGACACCTTTAACACACCTGGACACCTTTAACACACCTGGACATCTTTAACACACCTGGACACCTTTAACACACCTGGACACCTTTAATACACCTGGACACCTTTAATACACCTGGACACCTTTAATACACCTGGACACCTTTAACACACCTGGACACCTTTAATACACCTGGACACCTTTAACACACCTGGACACCTTTAACACACCTGGACACCTTTAACACACCTGGACACCTTTAACACACCTGGACACCTTTAATACACCTGGACACCTTTAACACACCTGGACACCTTTAACACACCTGGACACCTTTAACACACCTGAAGCCATTTAATACGGGTCAAGTTAAGTCCACAAAAATAGAGATCTTTGAAGAAAATCAGTTTTTAGAACATTTATTCAAATAAGCAGAGAAACCTGTCAGTGATGGATCAGCTGCTGTTGGACTACTGGTAACTACTGATTCTGACTAGTTCCTATTGTTACCAACTGATTCTGACTAGTTCCTACTGGTTCCAATGGGCTTCAATTGATTCTGACTGGTTTCTACTGGTCTTGACTAGTTCAGGCAGTTTATTACTTGGACTGAATCCAACTAGTTGAGACTGGTTTCTATTGGTTGCTTGTGGTTCAGACTGGATCCAACTCGCTCTTACTGGTTTCAACTGGTTCGGACTGGCTTAGATTGGTTTCTGCTGGTTTCGACAGATTTTAACTGGTTTCAACTGGATCTGACTAGTTTCTACTGGTTCCGATGGGCTTCAACTGATTCGGACTGTTTTCTATTGGTTTCAACTGGTTCACACTGGTTGCGACTAGTTCAGACTGATTTTTACTAGTTGCGACTGGTTTGGACTGGATCCAACTGGGTCCGACAGAATCTGTCTGGTTGAGATTAGTTTCAACTGTTTGCTTCTGATTTCGACTGGATCCGACTGGTTCTTACTGGTTTCAACTGGTTCCGGCTGGTTTGGATTAGATTCGACTGGTTCCTACTGGTTTTGATGGGTTCTGACTGGTTCCGACTGCTTCTGACTAGTTCCGACTGGACCCGACTGGTTCCGACTGGTTCCGACTGGTTCCGACTGGATCCGACTGGTTCCTACTGGTTTTGATGGATTTTGACTGGATCCGACTGGTTCTTACTGGTTTCAACTGGTTCCGGCTGGTTTGGATTAGATTCGACTGGTTCCTACTGGTTTTGATGGGTTCTGACTGGTTCCGACTGCTTCTGACTAGTTCCGACTGGACCCGACTAGTTCTGACTGGTTCCGACTGGTTCCGAGTTCCGACTGGATCCGACTGGTTCCTACTAGTTTTGATAGATTCTGACTGGATATGACTGGTTCTTACTGGTTTCAACTGGTTTGGACTGGTTTAGATTGGTTTCGGCTGGTTTCGACAGATTTTAACTGGTTTCAACTGGTTCTGACTAGTTCCTACTGGTTCCGATGGGTTTCAACTGGTTCCTACTGGCTACTTTTTACTAGTTCCGACTGCTTCTGACTCTGACTGGACCCAACTAGTTCTGACTGGTTCCGACTGGATCCGACTGGTTCCTACTGGTTTTGATAGATTCTGACTGGATATGACTGGTTCTTACTGGTTTCAACTGGTTTGGACTGGTTTAGATTGGTTTCGGCTGGTTTCGACAGATTTTAACTGGTTTCAACTGGTTCTGACTAGTTCCTACTGGTTCCGATGGGTTTCAACTGGTTCCTACTGGCTACTTTTTACTAGTTCCGACTGCTTCTGACTCTGACTGGACCCAACTAGTTCTGACTGGTTCCGACTGGATCCGAATGGTTCCTACTGGTTTTGATGGATTCTGACTGGATCCGACTGCTTCTCACTGGTTCTGACTGGTTCGGACTGGATCCGACAATTAACTTTTAAACCACAAGTCTGTGTGGTGAAAAGCTGGATGAGGTGACACTACAGCTGGCCCCATTACACGCCAACAGCCTCAGCTCTGGGGGGACAAAGTGGTATTAGAGCATTTAGTTGTTGGTACAGCAGCGCTGCACACATCCCTGTGGTCGGGGTTGGTACTGCAGCATCCCTGTGGTCTGGGTTGGTACTGCAGCATCCCTGTGGTCTGGGTTGGTACTGCAGGCATCCCTGTGGTCTGGGTTGGTACTGCACACATCCCTGTGGTCTGGGTTGGTACTGCAGCATCCCTGTGGTCTGAGTTGGTACTGCACGCATCCCTGTGGTCTGAGTTGGTACTGCACACATCCCTGTGGTCTGGGTTGGTACTGCAGGCATCCCTGTGGTCTGGGTTGGTACTGCACGCATCCCTGTGGTCTGGGTTGGTACTGCAGCATCCCTGTGGTCTGGGATGGTACTGCAGCATCCCTGTGGTCTGAGTTGGTACTGCAGGCATCCCTGTGGTCTGGGTTGGTACTGCAGCATCCCTGTGGTCTGAGTTGGTACTGCAGGCATCCCTGTGGTCTGGGTTGGTACTGCACGCATCCCTGTGGTCTGGGTTGGTACTGCACACATCCCTGTGGTCTGGGTTGGTACTGCAGCATCCCTGTGGTCGGGGTTGGTACTGCAGGCATCCCTGTGGTCTGAGTTGGTACTGCAGGCATCCCTGTGGTCTGGGTTGGTACTGCAGCATCCCTGTGGTCGGGGTTGGTACTGCAGGCATCCCTGTGGTCTGAGTTGGTACTGCAGGCATCCCTGTGGTCTGGGTTGGTACTGCACGCATCCCTGTGGTCTGGGTTGGTACTGCACACATCCCTGTGGTCGGGGTTGGTACTGCAGGCATCCCTGTGGTCTGGGTTGGTACTGCAGGCATCCCTGTGGTCTGGGTTGGTACTGCAGCATCCCTGTGGTCTGGGTTGGTACTGCACGCATCCCTGTGGTCTGGGTTGGTACTGCAGCATCCCTGTGGTCGGGGTTGGTACTGCAGCATCCCTGTGGTCTGGGTTGGTACTGCAGCATCCCTGTGGTCGGGGTTGGTACTGCACACATCCCTGTGGTCGGGGTTGGTACTGCAGCATCCCTGTGGTCTGGGTTGGTACTGCACACATCCCTGTGGTCGGGGTTGGTACTGCAGCATCCCTGTGGTCGGGGTTGGTACTGCAGGCATCCCTGTGGTCTGGGTTGGTACTGCACGCATCCCTGTGGTCTGGGTTGGTACTGCAGCATCCCTGTGGTCTGGGTTGGTACTGCACACATCCCTGTGGTCGGGGTTGGTACTGCAGGCATCCCTGTGGTCTGGGTTGGTACTGCACGCATCCCTGTGGTCTGGGTTGGTACTGCAGGCATCCCTGTGGTCGGGGTTGGTACTGCACACATCCCTGTGGTCGGGGTTGGTACTGCAGCATCCCTGTGGTCTGGGTTGGTACTGCAGGCATCCCTGTGGTCGGGGTTGGTACTGCAGGCATCCCTGTGGTCGGGGTTGGTACTGCAGCACCCCTGTGGTCTGGGTTGGTACTGCACACATCCCTGTGGTCTGGGTTGGTACTGCACACATCCCTGTGGTCGGGGTTGGTACTGCACACATCCCTGTGGTCTGGGTTGGTACTGCACACATCCCTGTGGTCGGGGTTGGTACTGCCGCATACAGGGCCCGTAAAGATGACAGCACACTAACACACGTGAAGCGTTTTCACACGATGGCACAAGGATGCATGCGTGACTCTGTGTGATGATGTTTTGTGTTTGCAGAGGAAGAGACATTACTGGAGGCTGGACAGCAAGACTCTGACTCTGTTCCAGAACGAAAGTGGAGCCAAGTTCTACAAGGTAGGGGACCCGATCAGGCCGGATCCGGTTTCAGCCACTCGTTCAAACAAAGCGGCGGTGCAAGGGGGAGGAGAGGAGTCGCCGTGGAACTCATGAGAAATTAAAACTCGTGAATGCCCGCAGTTAACCGGCTGATTCAGCGCCTCAGCGTCCAGCCGGTGTCGGTGCGAGCTTCAGCACCTCCGGCAGGAAGGAAGTCCACCTCGCCGGACGCTGCGGTGTTGAGTTTCTGTCTGGAGGTGATGCGGCGGCGTAACCAGCAACGCCTCTGAGCTCCACACGCAGCACTTCATTCACACTGCTAAAGCCCACAGTAAAGAGCTCGAAGAAGAAGGCTTCAAAACATTTGCACATTCACCAAATGACTGTAAATATGTTTATAAAAAGACAAAAGACTGTTTAGGTGCCATGAAAAGAGCCGGTTAAAACGCGTTGATGAGTTGGGACGGACCGCCACCGTGCAGTCGGACGACAACCAGGAAGTGATCCTGAAAAATGGCTCCTTCTTCTTTTAACTCGTTACTTTCACTCGTCAGGACAAAAAGTTAGAAACAGCAGGATGTGGGACATCATGAGGCCTTGCGGCTGTCATTTGTCTTCGGGTTTGGTCTGTTGGGGCCGTAAAGTTGAGCATCTTAGACCTGACGTCTGGTGGACTGGAGATCCATGCCTGGTTGTTCTGTAGGATCTGTGCACGTGCCTAGGGGGCCAGTGTTGTGCAGGTTCATACCTCTCATGAACTAGTTCAAAGTTCAGTTCACATAGTTTAAAAATGAACAGATCACATTCATAGTTCACCATTTTCACTAGTTCCAATTCAGTTCATTTCAATATTTTTAGGTGAGAAGTACGAATGAAACGGCCTCCTATCCTAAAACTGTTCACCGTATAGCAGTGGTCTCCAACCCTGGTCCTGCAAGTTTTAGATATTTCCCTGCTTCAGCACCCTGATATAAATGACTGTCATTAACAGACTTGTGCAGACCTGGATGACAAGCTGATGACGACCATTAATTAGAATCAGGTGTGATGATGCAAGGAAACATCTAAAACATGCAGGACAGGGGTCCCCAGGACCAGGGTTGGAGACCCTGCTGTAAACAATCATGTATCGTCCTAGTGGCTTTTCAACTTTATTCAGAGACTGTAAATCTCCAACAACGTAGTCCATTATCAGTGTTTCTACCTGTTGCTGGGAAATCAACCCCCTGAAGGCTGAAGGCTGAAGGCAGTGGGACTGGGGTCGTTTTTCAGAATCAGAATCAGAATCAGAAAAGGGTTTATTGCCAAGTTTGTTAACACACACAAGGAATTTGATATAGTGATTGGTGCAATACAATACAAATATAAAAGCAAATATGTAAGAGATAAAATAAAATGTATGAACAGAAATGTACAATATGAGGTTTTTAAAGTGCCGGATATGAGTCTGTACAAAAGTTACTTAGGATGTGCGTTAATGTAACGCATACGGTCAGGATTGGAGTCTTTACGTTAATGTAACGTAGGGATGGGGGGGACCGGGGGTCCAGGGGGGACCGGGGCCTTGTTGACGAGGACAGCTGCAGTCGGGAAAAAACTGTTTTTGTGGCGTGAGGTTTTGGTCCTGATGGAGCGCAGCCTCCTGCCAGAGGGAAGAGTCTGGAACAGTTTATGTCCGGGGTGGGAGGGTCTGCTGCAATCTTTCCTGCACGCTTCAGGGTCCTGGAGGCTGCAGGTCCTGGAGGCTGCAGGTCCTGGAGGCTGCAGGTCCTGGAGGCTGCAGGTCCTGGAGGCTTCAGGGTCCTGGAGGCTGCAGGTCCTGGAGGCTGCAGGTCCTGGAGGCTGCAGGTCCTGGAGGCTGCAGGTCCTGGAGGCTGCAGGTCCTGGAGGCTGCAGGTCCTGAAGGCTTCAGGGTCCTGGAGGCTGCAGGTCCTGGAGGCTGCAGGTCCTGGAGGCTTCAGGGTCCTGGAGGCTGCAGGTCCTGGAGGCTGCAGGTCCTGGAGGCTGCAGGTCCTGAAGGCTTCAGGGTCCTGGAGGCTGCAGGTCCTGGAGGCTGCAGGTCCTGAAGGCTTCAGGGTCCTGGAGGCTGCAGGTCCTGGAGGCTGCAGGTCCTGGAGGCTTCAGGGTCCTGGAGGCTGCAGGTCCTGGAGGCTGCAGGTCCTGGAGGCTTCAGGGTCCTGGAGGCTGCAGGTCCTGGAGGCTGCAGGGTCCTGGAGGCTGCAGGTCCTGGAGGCTGCAGGTCCTGGAGGCTGCAGGTCCTGGAGGCTGCAGGTCCTGGAGGCTGCAGGTCCTGAGGCTTCAGGGTCCTGGAGGCTGCAGGGTCCTGGAGGCTGCAGGTCCTGGAGGCTGCAGGTCCTGGAGGCTGCAGGTCCTGGAGGCGTGCTTTAGGGCTGTTGAGGGTTTTCTTGGTCTTTCCTGATCACTTTTTTTGATTGTCAAGGACTCGCAGATATTTTCTCACACTGGACGTTGATTTGAAGTTGACGAGGCAGACTTGTTTTCTAGGCGCAGGTGGACATAATTTGCACAGAAAGGTTAGATCTTTACCGTCAGACTCTTTGAAGGAGGATTATTCCGTGATAAATTGGACCTAAACAGTGAAGCTGAAACTCACATAATCTGAACAGTTCAAATTCCAGTTTATCTGCAGAATGAACAAGTTCATGTTCAAGTTCTTTATTTGCAAATATGTTGCGTTCAGTTCAACGTTCTCACAGAAAGGAACGTGTTCGTGCTCGTTCATGCACAACACTGCTGAAAACTGTGCACGTTCTGGTCATCAGCCGGGTCTGGCAACGTCGTGCCAGACTTTGCTCCTGGTTTTTGACTTCCTAGCAGTGACCTCAGCTCCGCCCTGCCACTCCATCACTTCCTTCTTTCATTCTCTGCCTCCTTTCATCTGGTGACTGCCCCTGACCTGTTGACCCTTCTTTGAAGACGAGGATGGAGGGAGGGGAGGGGGCGAGTGGCCGTCCTTCTGGCTCACCACCACGCTGTCAAGTGGCCGAAGCCTCCGAGGCGCGTCCTGCTGCTGGGGGGGGGGTGAGGCATGGACGCCAGGGCGGGGCTTAGGGGCGGAAGAGGTGTGGGAGGGGAACTTGGCAGAAGACGAAACGTTCAGGTGCGTCTGAGGGGCACGAGGACACCACCGAGCCAGTCGCTCCTCTGTGAATGTT
>NC_084604.1:3289891-3332391 GCF_033807715.1 Cololabis saira | reverse complement strand
TTTTTCTCCTTCGACCTCAGATCAGACGACCCGCTGAATTTAAGAGGGAAGAGCTCAGCGCCGAATCCGCAACTTCCTGCATATTTCGCATATTTTGCAACTTTCCGCATATTCCGCAACTTCCAGCATATTCCGCAATTTCA
This sequence comes from Cololabis saira, assembly GCF_033807715.1. NCBI lineage: Eukaryota > Metazoa > Chordata > Actinopteri > Beloniformes > Belonidae > Cololabis > Cololabis saira. Next base: position 3,332,248 of record NC_084604.1, on the reverse strand, counting down.
CCGCATAAAAGCACATAAAAAACCCGCACATTTAATCGCATAATCAATGATTTTAGCCCGCAGAATCAAGGATTTTAGCCCGCAAAATCAAGGATTTTAGCCCGCGGAATCAAGGATTTTTGTCCGCGGAATCAAGGATTTTAGTCCGCGGAATCAAGGATATTTGCCCGCGTTTTTCTGGAGGGTCTATCTACCCTCTGACTCAACACCGCAGTCATCTGCCAATCAGATACAGTCATATATGTTCGTATGTTTTACTGGACCAAGGGTTTGTTGGCTGCCGTTACACAACACACACACACACACACACACACACACACACTTAGCTGACATTTTAACATGATTGAAGGGATTTAGAGGATTTTCTGCTCCATAAAACTGATTCATCTCTGCGTGTTTGTCTGAAAAGTTTAAAGATCTCCGACTGAAGCTTAAATCACATTAAATACCGACGATCGTCCGTCGCCGGGGCCGTAAGAGCCATTAAACCGGCACAATATGCAGCATGCTGCCGCTTCCAGAGATTAACGGCCACTAAAAATAGGTGTTTTGTTCACAGCATCAGACGTCAATAAGTTAATGCACCGATGATGTAACAGCCGCCGCGCTCCTCTCCACTCACGTCCAGGATCTGGTTTTACATGGAGCCGCTGAGGAGTTCAGGGACGCCCCTGGAACAGATGTGGTCTTGGAGGCGTCGCGGAGGCCGACCTGAGCTTTAAGAACGACGGTCCGACCTCAGACCCTCCCAGGGTGAACTGGGACCGTACCGGCCTAAGCCCGTGTAGCCCCAGGTTCCACCAGGCTGGACCGGTAGGTGCCGCGGAGGATCATGGTCCTTCAGGTCCCACCAGAAGGGCCCCAGCGAGGTGTAGAAGCGTCCACCCTGCATCGCAACAAAAACGCCTTGCGTCACACAGCAGATCGGGCTGCCAGGAAGGAAGAAGGGATTTTCAAACTAATGGCGCTTTTCCACTAGTACCTACTCAGCCCGACTCGACTCGCCTCGGTTTGGTCCTTTTCCACTAGGGGTCTAACGTGCCGAGTAGATACTTTTCTGCTGCCGAGGTCCATAAGCTGCTGAGTCGGCTGTATCTGACATCATCACACTACAGGCCACCGATTGGTCGGGGGGTTGGAGTCAGATGTCTGAGTCAGGAGGAGGAAATCAGAGAGAGAGACTGATGGATTCTTGTTCATTTTATTCGACCAGCAATGGCAGCACAAAAGTCTGTTCCATGATCCATGATGGCGTCATCACTTTTTTTTCAGCCTCAAAATGAGATGGATGGATGGATGGATGGATGGAAGGATGGATGGATGGATGGATGAGTGGATGGATGGATGGATGGGTGGCAGTTTTATAGTTTGAAACCCTCAATGACACAGTCCTGACTAAAGGCTGGTCTTCACAAACCTCTGCCAGCTCTGCTCCTCATCAGGACCAGCCCTCCTGACTCCCGTTACGTAAACTGTGAATAATGAAGGGATGAGCAGTCAGTGCCAGCGGCTGCAGCATTGATCGGGGAGGGGGGGGTGTGACCCCATCCAACAACAGCCACCAATCTGAAATCATTACCAGCTCATCAGTTGCGTGTCCACCGAAGCGCCGGCGGCGTGGCGGGGTCGGGTTGAATTAACGCAGCCAGAGCACTCCACACAGAGGAGCCGACAGGAAGTCAAGCTTTTATTCTGGTGAATTCTGGAAAACTGACATCCCAGCAAGAAAGATGGTCACGGTGGTAAAGTTGTCGACCTCCTTAGTGTCCAACAAACAAGGGAACAGGGAAGAAGATGTGACTGCTGGCGAGGTTAGAGAAATAAGAGCCAGCAGCTGGACGGCTCAGCAGATGGTCTTTATTTTTTTTTTAAGATTTGTTTGTATGGACCTCGCGGCTAGTAATGCTCAACAGGCTAGTAATGCTCAACAGGCTAGTAAGGCTCAACAGGCTAGTAATGCTCAACAGGAAGGCAAATTCAAGGACCAGGAATATAATTCAGCCAGCATGAGAGGATGGTACATACTGGAAAACAAATACTTGATGAGTTCAATCAGGAGGAAGCTGCACTTGTCACGTCTGGTGTATGGTGTGGACCCAAACGCAGGAGAGCATGAGGCAGGAGTTGCAAAAACCAAGTATTTATTCCAGAAAAGGAAAAAACAAAGCGCTGCTTGGCAGGTTCAAAACAGGGATAAAAAAAGACTGAAGCAAAACAGGCAGGAGACATGGAGGATAACACAGTACGGACCGACAGGGAACAAGGGGATGACAAGACCAGATATACTCAGGGGATAACGAGACATGACGAGACACAGGTGCAGACAATCAGGACAGATGGGACACAGGTGGGGCAAAACAGAAACTGAAAGCTGGGGGGAATGTCAAACCCTGACAGCACTAACCAGTTGAAATGGTTTATAAAGAGCTGCCATATGTCATAGAATGTCTTCCTTGAGCCTCTCATAGTATATTTTATTTTCTCCATTTTCCAAAAGAACATGACATCCATTGGGCTATGGAAGGGCTCTTGCTGGACTTCCAGTGTAGTAGTATTACCTGTCTGGCTAATAGGGAAGTAAATGCAATGATATGTTTTTGTTTAAGAGCTAACTTAACAGAAGGAGTTCTAAAAATTGCTATAAGTGGACATGGTTGCAAACCGAAGTGAAGGACTGAGGACAGGTCAGCAGATGTTCTGAATGGTTTTGTTTCTCCACAGAGGAACTGTCCACCAGCATATCAGTGTCCAACTCCCAGATCCAGGAGAACGTGGTGAGTAGCAGCGCTTCTGTCTCGTCTTTCATGGATCAATAAACAGTTAAAGTCAAGATGATTAGCAGCTTTTATGAACAGCTGACTTCTCCGTGGAAACGGCCGCAATCACAACTGTTCATAGTTCATTTGGTTCCAAAAGAACAGAGACAAAATTAACTTGTTAGTTTTTTCAACTGAAACAAGAAAATTAAATAAGTATGCAAAGGCCAGAGTTACAAGCCCTCTGTTCATTGTCTATGTAATAATTGCTCGCGGGCCTTCTGGTCTCTGTAATAGACGCTTTATAAATAAAACTGAATTGAATTACTAATAAGTGAAACCTTTGAAACTTACGTCTGACATCACTCTCTGCTGGGAGTCCCTTGTTATGGAAGTCATCTCATGTTTCTTGGTGGATCTCAGTCTCTTTTCCTAGATAACTATACCAACCCGTGGCCTGACATGAACCCGAAGCTCAGAAAGATCAGTCTCTGAGAACGTTATCCAGGTTTCAGATGTTAGACAGCATGTGTCTCCAGTGGTGCAACGTCCAGCTGTCCTGGACAAACTAATGTCAGGCCGAGACTCAAAGCAGGACTCAGATGCAGGGATGTTAGATAACAAAAGGCTTTTATTGAATTCACCAGAGACCTCGGACCGGGTGACAAACAAATGGCTATAAACAAGACTAGACACTCTACTCTGATTATAGAGAGAATAAACACAAGAGGAGGGAAAAATAACTAATAAAAAAACAAATAACATGCTCCGTATGGAGGAAAAACCTGCCTATATAAAATAATTTTGCTAGAAACACCAATCACTCTTAAAGAGGAAAAAACCAAGAACTATGAATCTAAGCTAGGATATAAGTTAACAAACAAAAAAAAATCACTCTTTAAAGGGGGAATAAACAAAGGGAGTCTAAGCTATGGTAGAAAATTCACAAAAAAAAAAAAAAATCACACTTGAACGAGGAAAATGAAGGGCTAGGAACATAAAGCTCACTATGGTGATTACTATGGCTGTGGACGTGGACCAAAGCTCTGGTGCAGGACAAGGACGAAGACCATACACAACCCTGGACTAATACACAACCCTGGACTAATACACAACTCTAGACTAATACACAACCCTGGACTAATACACAACCCTGGACTAATACACAACTCTAGACTAATACACAACCCTGGACTAGTACACAACCCTGGATTAATACACAACCCTGGACTAATACACAACCCTGGACTAATACACAATTCTGGACTATCACACAACCCTGGACTAATACACAACCCTGGACTAGTACACAACCCTGGATTAATACACAACCCTGGACTAATACACAACCCTGGACTAATACACAACCCTGGACTAATACACAATTCTGGACTATCACACAACCCTGGACTAATACACAACCCTGGATTAATACACAACCCTGGACTAATACACAACCCTGGACTAATACACAACCCTGGACTAGTACACAACCCTGGATTAATACACAACCCTGGACTAATACACAACCCTGGACTAATACACAACCCTGGACTAATACACAATTCTGGACTATCACACAACCCTGGACTAATACACAACCCTGGACTAGTACACAACCCTGGATTAATACACAACCCTGGACTAATACACAACCCTGGACTAGTACACAACCCTGGATTAATACACAACCCTGGACTAATACACAACCCTGGACTAATACACAACCCTGGACTAATACACAACCCTGGACTAATACACAACCCTGGACTAGTACACAACCCTGGATTAATACACAACCCTGGACTAATACACAACTCTAGACTAATACACAACCCTGGACTATCACACAACCCTGGACTAATACACAACCCTGGATTAATACACAATTCTGGACTATCACACAACCCTGGACTAATACACAACTCTAGACTAATACACAACCCTGGACTAGTACACAGCCCTGGATTAATACACAACCCTGGACTAATACACAACTCTAGACTAATACACAACCCTGGACTAGTACACAACCCTGGATTAATACACAACCCTGGACTAATACACAACCCTGGATTAATACACAACCCTGGACTAATACACAACCCTGGACTAATACACAACCCTGGACTAATACACAACTCTAGACTAATACACAACCCTGGACTAATACACAACCCTGGACTAATACACAACCCTGGACTAATACACAACCCTGGACTAATACACAACCCTGGACTATCACACAACCCTGGACTAATACACAACCCTGGACTAATACACAACCCTGGACTATCACACAACCCTGGACTAATACACAACCCTGGACTAATACACAACCCTGGACTAATACACAACCCTGGACTAGTACACAACCCTGGATTAATACACAACCCTGGACTAATACACAACCCTGGACTAATACACAACCCTGGATTAATACACAACCCTGGACTAATACACAACCCTGGACTAATACACAACTCTAGACTAATACACAACCCTGGACTAGTACACAACCCTGGATTAATACACAACCCTGGACTAATACACAACCCTGGATTAATACACAACCCTGGACTAATACACAACCCTGGACTAATACACAACCCTGGATTAATACACAACTCTAGACTAATACACAACCCTGGACTATCACACAACCCTGGACTAATACACAACCCTGGACTAATACACAACCCTGGACTAGTACACAACCCTGGATTAATACACAACCCTGGACTAATACACAACCCTGGACTAGTACACAACCCTGGATTAATACACAACCCTGGACTAATACACAACCCTGGACTAATACACAACTCTAGACTAATACACAACCCTGGACTAGTACACAACCCTGGATTAATACACAACCCTGGACTAATACACAACCCTGGATTAATACACAACCCTGGACTAATACACAACCCTGGACTAATACACAACCCTGGACTAATACACAACCCTGGACTAATACACAACTCTGGACTAATACACAACCCTGGATTAATACACAACTCTGGACTAATACACAACCCTGGATTAATACACAACCCTGGACTAATACACAACTCTGGACTATCACACAACCCTGGACTAATACACAACTCTAGACTAATACACAACTCTAGACTAATACACAACTCTAGACTATCACACAACCCTGGACTAATACACAACCCTACAGTGGGATGCAACCACCTCTACTGAGACGATGCAAACACAGGCCAGACCGTCCACACTCATTAGTACAGTCTGTCTTCAAAAGTAGTGTTGTATAGAGTGACTTTACAAAATATTTAAACGCTGGGGGCCAAGATTAAGAAAACACCTAAATTTTCTCTACATTTTGTATCAAAAACTCAAATATTTACATTCAAAAGTGGAGCAAGTAGGCACCTTATAACTGATGAATGTTTTAGTACGTAAAGGTGTATAAATAATAGAGTCATTGGTCAGAATTGTGGGAAATGTCCCACAGTTCCTTGCGGGAGCCGTGATCATTTTGACCTTAGGAGTTACCTATTTTTGTGATTTCTTTTTTATATACTGACTTTCTTGTCAGCATTTGAAAATATATTTTGAGTAGAAGAGCAGCATCAGGTCTGTTGCGTCTCTCTTTCAGGATATCAGTTCGGTGTATCAGATCTTTGCTGACGACGTCCTTGGTTCTGGACAGTTTGGAATCGTTTATGGAGGTGAGACGTATCTGCAGATTTCACATCAATCAACTAAAATCTAAAATGATCGATGTGAGTTGATTTGACGCTGACGTTGACCTCCTTCTCATACTCTAAAGGAAAACACAGAAAGACCGGCAAGGATGTGGCCATCAAAATAATCGATAAGATGAGGTTTCCCACGAAGCAGGAGAGCCAGCTGAGGAACGAGGTGGCCATTCTGCAGGTACGACTGGCCCAGCCCTCCGTCTGTAATCTGACTCTGTGCTGGCCCCCCTTTTTTTCTCTCTTTTGTTCATGTTTGCAGGCCAGAGCTTCGGGAGCTGCGTGCTGGCCTGCGGTCCCGGTCCCCCCCCATTCCCCACCGGTCATCCCATTGCTGCTTCCACCTGCCTGTGCCCCCCCCTCCCTCTGGTCGTCCCGCTGCTGCTTCCACCTGTCTGCGGTCCCCCACCCCCCCTCTGGGCATCTCACTGCTGCTTCCACCTGCCTGCGGTCCCCCACCCCCCTCTGGTCATCCCGCTGCTGCTTCCACCTGCCTGCGGTCCCCCACCCCCCCTCTGGGCATCCCACTGCTGCTTCCACCTGCCTGCTGCTGACGCTATACAAATAAAAATGAATTAAATTGAAATTGAATTGACACCAGATGAATGGATTCAAAGCTGTGACGGAGGAGAATGAGGCTCTTCTCTTGTCTCTTCACCAGAAACTCCATCACCCGGGCATCGTTAACCTGGACTGCATGTTTGAGACGCCCGAGCAGGTGTTTGTCGTCATGGAGAAGCTCCACGGCGACATGCTGGAGATGATCTTATCCAGCGAGAAGAGCCGACTACCTGAACGCCTCACCAAGTTCATGGTTACCCAGGTGAGTCCAAACCTGCTCGCTAGTCCGGTTTCAACCATGGTTCTGATTTCTCTCCACGTGGATTCAGTTTTCGTGTCTCTGGAGAGTCAAACTGCTGCATTTACGTGAAAATCACCTTCAAAACTGAAAAACAGGAGTGCTGGATAGCTCACCTGGTTGAGCAGCTGCTTTAGTGTGGAGGCTGCAGTTCTCCATCAGCTGACCCCGGACACGGTCCTGGTCCCAGACACGGTCCTGGTCCCAGACCCGGTTGTGGTCCCAGACCCGGTCCTGGTCCGAGACCCGGTCCTGGTCCGAGACCCGGTCCTGGTCCGAGACCCGGTCCTGGTCCGAGACCCGGTCCTGTTCCGAGACCCGGTCCTGGTCCGGGACCCGGTCCTGGTCCGGGACCCGGTCCTGGTCCGAGACCCGGTCCTGGTCCGAGACCCGGTCCTGTTCCGAGACCCGGTCCTGGTCCGAGACCCGGTCCTGGTCCGGGACCCGGTCCTGGTCCGAGACCCGGTCCTGGTCCGGGACCCGGTCCTGGTCCGGGACCCGGTCCTGGTCCGAGACCCGGTCCTGGTCCGAGACCCGGTCCTGGTCCGGGACCCGGTCCTGGTCCGGGACCCGGTCCTGGTCCGGGACCCGGTCCTGGTCCGGGACCCGGACCAGGACCGGGTCTCGGACCAGGACCGGGTCCCGGACCACCAGAAGTCTGCTGTGGAAAAACCCTGTTAGACTCTTGAATGTGTTCTTTCCAACGAGGTGAACATTCCGGCTGTATCTGAGCGTCTACGTTACCAAGAATAAGACTTGAGAGATGATCCATATTTCCGTAGATTTAAACAGTTGCATGCAAAAGGGTCAGAACCTACATAAGGCGTCTGGATGCAGAATGACGATGAAACAAAGGAAGCATAATGATTTTAAGGGACAAAGGATCCATTCTTACTATTCTGGTCGACAAAAACATCTTTAAGGTCCGTGTTAATATTTTTGGAGCAGACTACCAGACTGCTACACTAGATCGGCTATGGCTACATTTCTGCACACTTATTTCTTACACTTTTTATAATTTTTTTCTTTCAAAGAATCACTTTCTACACAACAGAGGAGAAGGGTGCTGCCGTAGGTGAAGTTTGTCTCCAAAGATGCAGCACCGCTTCGGACCCCAGAAGTGACAGAGATCTGTAAAAGACTCTCTAAGGGTAAAACCCTTTATTAGGGGGAAAAACCCAGAATCTACTAAACTACAAAAATAAAGGAATAATTGTAAAAAACACATCACAGTTCATCTTCTGAGCTGTGCTCAGAACAGATCCGACCTGCCTGCCAACATTACGCAGGGACCCTCAGATGTCACATGTTCAAGATCCAGAGCTACATCCTCCAGACAATGAGCCAAGTTAACCGTACCCCGCCAAGTTAACCGTACCCCACCAAGTTAACGTACCCCGCCAAGTTAACGTACCCCGCCAAGTTAACGTACCCCGCCAAGTTAACCGTACCCCGCCAAGTTAACGTACCCCGCCAAGTTAAAGTACCCCGCCAAGTTAACCGTACCCCGCCAAGTTAACGTACCCCGCCAAGTTAACGTACCCCGCCAAGTTAACCGTACCCCGCCAAGTTAACGTACCCCGCCAAGTTAACCGTACCCCGCCAAGTTAACCGTACCCCGCCAAGTTAACGTACCCCGCCAAGTTAACCGTACCCCGCCAAGTTAACGTACCCCGCCAAGTTAACCGTACCCCGCCAAGTTAACCGTACCCCGCCAAGTTAACGTACCCCGCCAAGTTAACCGTACCCCGCCAAGTTAACCGTACCCCGCCAAGTTAACCGTACCCCGCCAAGTTAACGTACCCCGCCAAGTTAACCGTACCCCGCCAAGTTAACCGTACCCCGCCAAGTTAACCGTACCCCGCCAAGTTAACGTACCCCGCCAAGTTAACCGTACCCCGCCAGGGAACGAGACCCCCAAGGAATTTCACCCCCATGCAAATACGATGGGTGTGGCTGGAAAGGTCACGCCTAGAAAACTCCAGTGCTGGAATAGAAATGTGGATAATTAGTGTGATGGTACGTCAACTTATGGAGTTTTGCTAGATAACACGTGTCACACCATCCTGGAGGCAAAACCTTGTGAGTTGTAAACAACCGTATCCATCTGAAGTGGGAAACGGAACCTGAGGATTATCAGTAACCCCCCCATTCTTCAACTCAGAGATATTCAACAACGACATGTTAACGGTACCGTCCCCATGGAGCCCAACCTGGAGAGAACTTTGGTAAAGCAGAACATACACAACAACTATCATGTATGGCGACAAAAAACTATTAATTCCTAATGGGGAGCATAGGAATGATTGCAGAAGACAACCAGAACACAACCAGAACCACCCCCCTTGCAAAAGGGGATGGTTTATTGACCATTATTGACCACAGCAAACACAAGCAGTATCACCCCAAAAAACAGCATCGAGGGGGGGGTCTCCACCTGTTAACGACCATCCAAGTCTCCACCTGTTAACGACCATCCAATGTTGTGTTTGTGACGGTTCTGCTCACAGATCCTGGTGGCCCTCAGACATCTTCACTTCAAGAACATCGTCCACTGTGACCTGAAGCCTGAGAACGTGTTGCTGGCCTCGGCCGAGCCCTTTCCTCAGGTCAGACCCAACAACCTTCTGTTCTCAGTCTGCTCCCACCTCAGAATCAGCTCTCACAGCTTTTCTCCTCCACCAGGTCAAGCTCTGCGACTTCGGCTTCGCCCGGATCATCGGGGAGAAGTCGTTCCGGCGCTCGGTGGTGGGGACGCCGGCCTACTTGGCTCCGGAGGTTCTCCGCAGCAAAGGCTACAACCGCTCCCTGGACATGTGGTCGGTCGGCGTCATCGTCTACGTCAGCCTGAGCGGGACGTTTCCCTTCAATGAGGACGAGGACATCAACGACCAGATCCAGAACGCCGCCTTCATGTACCCGTCCAACCCCTGGAAGGAGATCTCGGAGGAGGGTGAGGCTCCGCGGGGCCGGGACTCATCATACACACAAACATCGGCAGCTTAAAGGAACAAAATGAGCAGCTTCTGTCAGAACTGGTTCATCCTCCTGGTCACAAAGACCTCAGCTCCCACACCATCAGCTGGTTCATCCATTTGAAATCTGTCGGTTACATTTGATCTACTAATTTAATTTATTAAGTTTATTTGTGTCAGGGACAATGTATAAAATGACATTAGTCTCAGAGATGAGATAAGATGCTTTGTACCGGATTTAGCTTACTAGCTACTTTCCATCCGTAGTCCCTGGGCAGGTTTATGGATAATAAAAGGTAAGAGAGTCAAATACAAAACAAATCAATCATATATACACATGTACGTACACACATCCACCCACACATCACACATTACTCACACACCCATGTACAAAACATATTACATAACAGAGGGAAATAAGAAAATATGTAAGAAAATACAGGTAACATATTCAATTCAATTCAATTTTATTTATATAGCCTCTAATACAACAAAAGTTGTCTCTAGATGCTTTCCAGAGACCCAGAACATAAACATAAACCCCTGAGCAATTGTTACATAAACAATGGCAGGTAGAAACTCCCCTAGTGGGAGAAAAACCTTAAGCCAAACAGTGGCAAGAAAAACTCCCCTTTAGGAGGAAGAAACCTGGACCAGGACCTGGATCATAAGGGGGGACCCTCCTGCTGAAGGCCAGACTGGGGGGTCGGGGACGTCAGCAGCACAGCAGGCAGGTGGAAGCAGCAACGGGATGACCAGGGGTGGGGACCGCAGTCCAGCACCAGCTCCTGAAGCTCCGGCCCAATCAGCAGGCCCCGGGGTTAGGTTCAGGGTCGGGGAAAGGTTGAGAAGGGGCAGGGCAATTTTGACATATTCTGCCAAAATTGTAAAACAATTTAGATATAGAATTAATGTTGACAAGCCTTCCTTAAAAAACACTTTTTGACTGCAGAAGAAAAAACATTGAAGTTTGTGCAAACTTTCAGGTAGGTTGAAAGATTGTTACATGATTTGAAGGCTTTAAAGGAGAAAGCAGGAGAAGAGGTGTGTGTTGAGCTTTGAAACTGTGGAGAGTGGGGGAGTGGTGGATTTCCAGGGGGAGAGAGTTCCAGGGGGTGAGGGCAGCCACGCTGAAAGCCCTGTCTCCAAAGGTTTTTAAACGGGTACGGGGGATGGAAAGGAGATTGTACAAAGTCAGAGCTGCTTCGGGATGTTACAATCTCCACTTGAGACAGTCCTGGAGGCTCTGACAGAGTGTTCAGAGTGGATTTAAAAAAGTTTTTCAATGGGGGAGGAGCAGTATTATGAATTATTTTGTACACTAAACGGACATCTGAGAACAACATCGAAGCTGAGCATTTTATATTTGTTAAGTATAGCACAGTGATGATACTGACGTGATTTTCTATCTAAGATTTCCAGGGCTTGTTTGTAGTAAGGGGGGTGGGGTTTACTAAGAACTCCCATGATTCAGAGGGGCTGTCACAGACTTTGGGTCACGTGACCCAGTGGTTTCTGAAGAGCCCGTTTTTATAGTGATGGGAGTGCCGTGAATGGGAGGGGCTTCACCATCGAGAGGTTTCCCAACAAGTGGTTCTGGAGCCACGAGCCTCGTAAGCTCTTCCTGAGAGGCAAACTTCTGTTTACATCCAAACATGAAGTCACAGATGGTTTAACTTCCAGTTTTCAGTTGTTAGGATCCTGCACTGGAATGTAAAATATGCATGTTTGTGTTTCCCAACAGCCAAAGATCTAATCAATAACCTGCTGCAAGTGAAGATGAGGAAGCGTTTCAGTGTGGACAAGTCTCTGAGTCACCCCTGGCTGCAGGTACGACCCCTCACGCGACCCCTCACGCGACCCCTCACGCGACCCCTCACGCGACCCCTCACGCGACCCCTCACGCGACCCCTCACGCGACCCCTCACGCGACCCCTCACGCGACCCCTCACGCCACCTTCAATTCAATTTTATTTATATAGCGTCTAATACAACAGATGTTGTCTCTAGACACTTTCCAGAGACCCAGAACATGAACATAAACATAAACCCCCGAGCAATTATTACATAAACAATGGCAGGTAAAATCTCCCCTAGTGGAAGAAAAGCCTTAAGCCAAACAGTGGCAAGAAAAACTCCCCTTTAGGAGGAAGAAACCTGGACCAGGACCTGGATCATAAGGGGGGACCCTCCTGCCGAGGGCCAGACTGGGGGGTTGGGGACGTCAGCAGCACACAGCAGGCAGGTGGAAGCAGCAACGGGATGACCAGAGGGGGGGGGGGGGGGGCGCAGGCAGGCGGAAGCAGCAACGGGATGAGCAGAGGGGGGGGGGGGGGGGGGACCGGGACCGCAGGCCAGAACGCAGCTCCCGAGGCTCCGGCCTGCAAACATGCACAAGAGAGAAAAAAAAGAGGGGCCAGCACAAGAAACTACAGGAACGATGGACAAAAATGATAGCTATGAGATATTTATAATAAATAAAAATGGAAATGAAGAAGAGAGAAAGGGAAAAGAAAAGGAGAAGAAGAGTGACAGGCACCGCCCAGCGGATCATGTCGGTGCCCCCCTGCAGCATAGGCCTATAGCAGCATATCTACCGCGAAGCTATATTTGAAACTAACTATTATTGTCTTGTTCTATAGCTGCAACTATGACTACTGACTCTAACACACTGGAGTTTACACTACCTAGAGATTTACCAACACCAGCTAGAGGTTTACTAAACACTAACTATAGGCTTTACTAAACAGAAAGGTTTTAAGTTTAGTTTTAAAGGTGGAGGTGGTGTCAGCCTGCTTAACCCAGATTTGAAGTTGGTTCCATAGTAATGGTGCCTGATAGGAACTACGAGTAAACCTGCACTCTGAGAGCAGAGAGCTCTGCCAGGAACATAAGGCACTATCAGGTCTTGTAAATACTGCGGAGCTAAGCCGTTTTGGGCTTTATACGCAAGTAATAAAATTTTAAATTGGATTCTGAATTTTACAGTTAGCCAATGGAGCGACGCTAACACTGGAGAGACGTGGTCTCTCCTGCTGATTCCTGTCAGCACTTATCCCTTCCTAAGATGCTCTGGACCAAAAATGATAACCTCTGTTTTATCTGAATTTAGAAGCAAAAGAATGTCCGGACATCCAGTCCTTGATGTCCCTAAGACATGCCAGAAGTTTAACTAACGGTTCTGTTTCATCCGGCTTCATAGACAAATAGAGCTGCGTATCATCAGCATAACAATGAAAGTGTATGCCGTGATTCTGGATCATACTTCCCAATGACTGCATGTATAAACTGAACAAGATTGGCCCTAGCACTGAACCCTGCGGAACACCATAACAGACCCTTGACTGTTCTGAAGAAACCTCATGTACATGAACAAACTGGAACCTGTCAGATAGATATGATTTAAACCAACGTAGAGCTGTCCCTTTAATCCCAACAACATGCTCTAACCTGTGCAGTAAAATGCCATGATCTACAGTGTCAAAAGCAGCACTGAGGTCCAGTAGAACCAGTATGGACACTAATCCCTTATCTGAGGTCCAGTAGAACCAGTATGGACACTAATCCCTTATCTGAGGTCCAGTAGAACCAGTATGGACACTAATCCCTTATCTGAGGTCCAGTAGAACCAGTATGGACACTAATCCCTTATCTGAGGCCATAAGGAGGTCATTCGTGACTCGAACCAGTGCTGTCTCTGTGCTATGATGCATTCTGAACCCTGACTGAAAGACTTCAAACAGATAATTTCTATACAAATAGTCACATAACTGGCTTGAAACTGCCTTTTCCAGAATTTTAGATACAAATGGAAGGTTGGAAATTGGTCTATAATTAGCTAAGGTGTCTGGGTCAAGAGAAGGTTTTTTAAGTAAAGGTTTTAATTACTGTCACTTTGAAAACCTGTGGTACACATCCAAAACTTAGGGATAGGTTGATTTGGTCTAGTATTGTCGCACCAATAAGAGAAAAAACATTTTTGAATAGTCAGTCGGGATGGGGTCTGACATACATGTGGTTGACTTAGCTCTATTGACGAGTGAAGTCAGCTCAGGGAGGTCTATAGGATCAAAACAGTCTAGAGACAAGTCAGAGCCTAGGGAAGTCGCTAAAGCTGAAGAAACGCCCACAACCGGCTGGTTGATTTCTTCTCTAATTCTCGTGATTTTACTGTTAAAGAAGCTCATAAAGTTAAGCTCCTGTGGCTAGAAACCCTCCTTTTCAAAGGGGCAACTTCATCTAAAGCTGAATGCAAGAACTCAGCAGTGTTACTAACAAGAAAATCAACATCTGCAGAGGTAGAAGCCAGGTCCCTGGCCTCTACTGCTTCACTATTTTCCACTGTCGTAAGATGAGCAACGGTCTCCTTAAATTTGGCAATAGCTTCATCAGACAAACATCTGCTAAAATAATACCTCCTGCCCTGCACTTCAACATCGACAACATTAAATTCAAACGTTATTAAATAGTGGTCGGATAAAAGGGAGTTTACAGGTGACACCAACAGACCATCAGTTTCAACACCGTAGGTGAGAACGAGATCGAGAGTATGATTAAAACAGTGCGTTGGTTTATCCACTTTTTGTGACATACCCATTGATTCTAGAAGAGAATTGAAAGCTGATTTAAGATTATCGCTTTCAACATCCATATGAATATTAAAATCACCCACTATGATGAATTTATCTGTACTGATCAATAATCCAGAAAGGAAATCTGAAAATTCAGACAGAAACTCTAGATAAGCACCAGCAGGGGGCCGATACACTACCACTAACACAACTGGCTTCTCTGATTTCCAGCTCGGAAATTTCAGACTAAGCGTGAGGCTTTCAAATGTATTATAATTGCACTTAGGTTCAGTTTTTGTTTGGAGACTGGAGTTATAAATGGCTGCGACTCCTCCGCCTCGGCCCTTGCTTCTAGGAATGTGATGATTAAAATAGCCGGGCGGAGTCGATTCATTCAAACTAACATACTCTTCCTCCTGTAACCATGTTTCTGTTAAGCAGAAAATATCACTCCTGCTCTCTGTAATTATATCGTTTACTAACAGAGACTTGGAGCTTAACGATCATATATTTAGTAGTCCGCATCTAATTTTTCGGTCTCTTATTGGTACCAAATGTGCATTGGTTTTAATTTTTACAAGGTTATTTTGGTTAACGCCGCTATAACGCCGCACCTGGTGAACTTTTGGAGGGCGGGGAACTGCAACCACTTCTATTTTGCTAGGCACCTGGTTAGAGTTGCCAATTACATCATGTAATCCTTTAGTTTTAGAGTCGCCAATTACATAATGCAATCCTACAGTTTTATTGGCAGGCGTTGGTCCTCGAGAAGCAGCAAAAGTGTCTTAATCTGCCTGCTCTGCATCCTGGCCTGGACCCTGCGTTGTCTAATATAAAACTGGCCAAATTACTAGAGAGCAGCACCAACCCGGGTGGGGTGAATCAGACCGGGCTTTCCCCAGAACGTTTCCCAATTGTCAATAAAGGACACGTCGTTTTCTGAACACCACCGATACAACCAGCGACGGAGCGAGAGCATGCGGCTAAACATGTCATCGCTGGTCAGATTGGGGAGGGGACCAGAGAAACCTACGGAGTCCGACATGGTTTTGGCGTAGTTACACACCGAGACAATATTCATTTTTGTGTCTTCCGACTGGCGAAGACGGGAGTCATTAGCTCAGACATGGATGATAACTTTACCAAATTTACGATTACCCTTTGCCAGCAGCTTCAAATTTGCTTCTATGTCGTCCGCTCTCGCCCCCGGGATGCACCTAACTATGGTCGCTGGAGTCGGCCTCACATGCCTGACTATGGAGTCTCCACTCACCAGGGTCGGCTTCTCAACGGGTGTGTCGCTGAGTAGGGAAAATCGGTTAGACACATGAAGCGGGTGGTGGTGTTCCGTGCGCCCTTTAGGACTATGCTTCCTCCGAACCGTCACCCAGCCGCCCTGACTGGCCGGCTGCTCGGGAGCTGCAGGGGAGCGGCTAGCAGCTGCTGCTACAGGCCGGTCAGCCGCTAGCTTAGCCTGGTAAGCTGACGAGTCTACGGGACTATGGTCAAATTGACGGAACCGGACCTCTAACTGACTGAGCCTCGCGTCCAGTCCTGCAAATAAACTACATTTTAAGCACTTACCGTCTTCACTAAAGGAGGCAGAGGAATAGCTAAACATTTCACACACTGAGCAACAAAGAGGTGGAACGGTGGGAGAAGGAGAAGCCATGCTAAGATGCTAACAGAGGCTAACGGACAGAAAATGTATCGGTGATTGGTGACAGTGAAAGCTGCGGAAGAGAAAATGAGCGAATGTTGAAATAAAGACAGAAATGTACCAGATATAGTACTATTTTACCAGAAAACAATCTAAGTTTAGACAAAAAAGTCGGGAAAGATCAGAGCCTGCAAACGCCGTGAGACGGCAGCAGACCGCAAACACCAGGAAGTGACGCGATGCGTGACGCAGTACGTTACTCAATCAGCAAGCCAGCAAGAGCCTCAGCCATCGCACAGAGAAACAAACTACACATCCGTCAACTCAAGCAGGCGTTGAACAGCTTAAATTCCGGTGGTTTCCTGGTGGCGTCTGAACGCGGCGCCTCCCCCTGGTTTATTCCTGCTGTCCGTGCCTCACTCTTGTGCCTCACTCTTGTGCCTCACTCTTGTCGTCCTGCAGGACTACCACACCTGGCTGGACCTCCGGGAGTTCGAGACCCGGCGCGGCGAGCGCTACATCACCCACGAGAGTGACGACGCGCGCTGGGAGGAGCACGCCGACGAGCGCGGCCTGCACTACCCCAAACACTTCATCATGTCGCCCAACCTGGACGACATGGAGGAGGACCCGTAGTCGCCACGGCAACACGTCTCTCACGGGGGGGCTCCAGCCTGAGGACGGTTGCCCCAGAAACGCTGAGCTTTTACTGTGATGGCACAGGATGATGGGAGACAGCTGAGACGCTCACCGCTGACGGGACTCAGGGCCACAGAGTTGGAATTTCACAAATCTGACTTTCATTTGTCATTGAGCCGAACATCTGCAGCAGCTGCAGAGCTGAGGAAGAGGAGAGGAAGGGCTGAGGAAGAGCAGAGGAAGGGCTGAGGAAGAGCTGAGGAAGAGCAGAGGAAGGGCTGAGGAAGGGCTGAGGAAGGGCTGAGGAAGAGCTGAGGAAGAGCAGAGGAAGAGCAGAGGAAGAGCAGAGGAAGAGCAGAGGAAGAGCAGAGGAAGAGCAGAGAGGAGCTGAGGAAGAGCAGAGGAAGAGCAGAGGAAGAGCAGAGGAAGAGCAGAGGAAGAGCAGAGGAAGAGCAGAGGAAGAGCTGAGGAAGAGCAGAGGAAGGGCTGCTCACTAACGAAGACCTGCTGATCGTGTCCAGCACATCACTGCTGCAGATCGGTCAAAGCTCCCATTGTTCCTCAACTTGGAAATCTCACCAAACATCACTCCCAAATGTTCTCCATCGCTGGAACGTCTTTGCACTTTGAGAAGGTTCTTTCAATGAGAACCTTCACTGACAAGAATATCTGGATTGTTCCGCTGCAGGAGAGTTTAGTTTTCTTTATTCTGAAAAGAATTTCATTGTAAAACAAACAAGAAATCTGTTTACATGTTCTGCTGCCGTTCAGCAGCACAAGAGCCTTTATATCCATGGAGAATTTAAATAAAGCTCAACTTTATTTAAAGAGATTTAAAAACAATCAAGATGACCAAAAATGCTCAGAAAGTGCTTAAAACTCTTCTTTCATGTTGTCCAAAGTAACAATAGTACTGTGGAAACGCCGTAACACAAACGTTGGGCCGATGTTGTTCCTGTGTAGATAATAAAATCATCTGATTGACCTGGATCTCGGTTTGGGACAAATTAACCTCAGATCAGCACAAACTACTGTCCAAGCCCATCAGAACGATGCCAACAATCGTCACGTTGCAGTAAAACAAAGAATTGAATCCTGTGATCACATGATTTTATGATTCTACATAAAAACACGTCTCTAATTTAAGCAGCCATTAATTGTTATGATCAGTTTTCTCTTTTAAGATGATTTTATGTTTCTGAACTGACGAACCTGAGAAGAAAAAGATGAAGCAGAGAAAGTGTTTTTGTGTTTGTGGGTGGAGGCCACCTGAGACCTGAGACCTGAGCCGAGACCTGAGAACTGAGACCTGAGACCTGAGACCTGAGACCTGAGACCTGACCTGAGCTGAGACCTGAGACCTGACCTGAGCTGAGACCTGAAACCTGACCTGAGCTGAGACCTGAGACCTGAGACCTGACCTAAGCTGAGACCTGAGACCTGAGACCTGACCTGAGACCTGAGACCTGAGACCTGAGACCGAGACCTGAGACCTGAGCTGAGACCTGAGCTGAGACCTGAGCTGAGACCTGACCTGAGACCTGAGACCTGAGCTGAGACCTGAGACCTGAGCTGAGACCTGACCTGAGCTGAGACCTGACCTGAGACCTGAGACCTGAGCTGCTCTCGTCTCCGGGTCCTGATCTGACTCCAGCCTGAGAATCTGTTTCACCACTTCTGTATTTTTACCAGAAATGTTTTGTCTTGTGGGACATTAAATGTGACATTTGGAAGGCTGACTTTGCATCTGAGTTATTTCCCCGCGGCGACGTCAGACCCGGCGGACGCCGGCGCTCATGCGTTGACGCCATCGCCTGAACGCGCCCTTCTCTCTGCTGGACGCTGCCGGATGTCCCGTGAGACAAACCCCAACGGAAGAACTGGGGACGGCCGCGCTTGTGAAAGACTGACGTACCAGTTCCTGGTACAGTTCCCAGTAAATTCAATTCAATTCAATTCAATTTTATTTATATAGCATCTAATACAACAGAAGTTGTCTGCAGACGCTTTCCAGAGACCCAGAACATGAACATAAACCCCCGAGCAATTATTACATAAACAATGGCAGGTAAAAACTCCCCTAGTGGGAGAAAAACCTTAAGCCAAACAGTGGCAAGAAAAACTCCCCTTTAGGAGGGAAGAAACCTGGACCAGGACCTGGATCATAAGGGGGGACCCTCCTGCCGAAGGCCAGACTGGGGGGTCGGGACGTCAACAGCACAGCAGGCAGGTGGAAGCAACAACGGGATGACCGGGGGTGGGGACCACAGGCCAGCACGCAGCTCCCGAAGCTCCGGCCCAATCAGCAAGCCCCAGGTTAGGTTCAGGGTCGGGGAAAGGTTGAAAAGGGGCAGGGCCAGGGAGAGGAGTCTTGACGGACAAACCTCTCCCCTGCCTGACCGGGCCGTTACCCTGCCCCTCTCACTCCCACGCTGCAGGTTCCAGTGTTGTGCATTCAGAGATGCTCTTCGCCACCAGCAGAGGATGCTGCACCATGTACAAAAAATAAAAAATAAAAGGGGGGCCAGCACAAGAAACTACAGGAGCGATGGACAAAAATGATAGTTATGAGATACTTATAATAAATAAAAATGGAAATGGAGAAGAGAGGAAGGGAAGAGGAGAGGAGAAGAAGGGTGAGAGTCACCGCCCAGCGGATCATGTCGGTGCCCCCCTGCAGCAGAGGCCTATAGCAGCATATCTACCGCAAAGCTATATTTGAGACTAACTATTATAGTCTTGTTCTATAGCTGCAACTATGACTACTGACTCTAACACACTAGAGTAGACACTAACTAAAGGTTTACTAACACCAGCTAGAGGTTTACTAAACACTAACTATAGGCTTTACTAAACAGAAAGGTTTTAAGTTTAGTTTTAAAGGTGGAGGTGGTGTCAGCCTCCTTAACCCAGATTGGAAGTTGGTTCCAAAGTAATGGTGCCTGATAGCAGAACGCCCGCCCTCCAAATCTACATGTGGATACTCTAGGAACTACGAGTAAACCTGCACCCTGGGAGCGGAGAGCTCTGCCAGGAACATAAGGCACTATCAGGTCTTGTAAGTAATGCGGAGCTAAGCCGTTTTTTTTTAACCCGGCTTTATACGCAAGTAATAAAATTTTTAATTGAATTCTGAATTTTACGGGTAACCAATGGAGCGACGCTAACACTGGAGAGACGTGGTCTCTCCTGCTAATTCCTGTCAGTACTCGTGCTGCTGCATTCTGGATCAGCTGGAGCCTATTCAGCAAATTACTTGGACATCCTGCTAACAACACATTACAGTAATCCAGTCTAGAAGATACAAACGCATGAACTAGTTTTTCTGCATCCCTCTGCGAGAGGATTTTCCTAATCTTTGCAATATTACGGAGATGGAAAAACGCTATTTTACAAACCTGATTAACATATGGTTTAAACGACAAATCCTGATCGAAAATAACACCAAGGTTTCTCACAGTTGCACTGGAAGCCATCGCAACACCATCTAATCCCTTCCTAAGATGCTCTGGACCAAGAATGATAGCCTCTGTTTTATCTGAATTTAGAAGCAAGAAATAGGTCACAAATATGTTTAAATATTTTTACTATGACTAAGAACCCAAATTTACAACTTATACAGTACAAAATTCTTCATAGAATACATTATACAGGACAAAGGAGTTTCCAGATGGGCTTTGTCACCTCTAATTTCTGCTCACAGTGCACAGAGAACACTCCTGACAATTATATAGCGTACAGCGTGCAGCGTACGGGAGCCAGGAAGCCAGGAAGCAGATGCAGAGGAACATCTGCAGCAGGAACATCTGCAGCAGGACGTTTGGAAGCAGCCGTTACTAGTCCTGAAGGTTCAGGTCCTCTGGAGACCCGGTGGGCAACCAGGTCAACCACGAGTCACCTGGGAGTTTTTCTCTCTACTGTCGGCCCAGACTGAACCAAAGTTAAGCTTGGACACATCTGTTGGGGTTTTTAGGCACATGAATTGAATGAATTTTGGACTCCACTCATAACCACGATGATGTGGTTGTGAGTGACGGAGATGTCTCTGCAGGTTCCTGCAGGGGTGGAGGTCCAAGTGGAGGTCCGGGTGGAGGTCCGGGTGGAGGTCCGGGTGGAGGTCCAGGTGGAGGTCCAGGCGGAGGTCCAGGTGGAGGTCCAGGCGGAGGTCCAGGTGGAGGTCCGGGTGGAGGTCCGGGTTGAGGTCCAGGCGGAGTTCCAGGCGGAGGTCCAGGTGGAGGTCCAGGTGGAGGTCCAGGTGGAGGTCCGGGTGGAGGTCCAGGTGGAGCTCCAGGTGGAGTCCAGGTGGAGTCCAGGTGGAGGTCCGGGTGGAGGTCCGGGTGGAGGTCCGGGTGGAGGTCCAGGTTGAGGTCCGGGTGGAGGTCCAGGCGGAGGTCCAGGTGGAGGTCCAGGTGGAGGTCCAGGTGGAGTTCCAGGTGGAGATCCAGGCGGAGGTCCAGGTGGAGGTCCAGGTGGAGGTCCAGGCGGAGGTCCAGGCGGAGGTCCAGGTGGAGGTCCAGGCGGAGGTCCAGGTGGAGGTCCAGGTGGAGGTCCAGGTGGAGGTCCAGGTGGAGGTCCAGGTTGAGGTCCAGGTGGAGGTCCAGGTGGAGGTCCAGGTGGAGGTCCAGGTGGAGGTCCAGGTGGAGGTCCAGGTTGAGGTCCAGGTGGAGGTCCAGGTGGAGTCCAGGTGGAGGTCCAGGTGGAGGTCCAGGTGGAGGTCCAGGTTGAGGTCCAGGTGGAGGTCCAGGTGGAGGTCCTAGGTGTGGAGCTCTGGTCGGGGAAGGTCAGGTAACTAAAGGACTCTCCTTTAGACGCCTCTGTAGATAACTCCATTCAGTTCAATTCAGTTTTATTTATATAGCGTCTATTATTATATAAGTTTATTTGTTTCAGGGACAATGTATAAAATGACATTAGTCTCAGAGATGAGAAAAGATGCTTTGTACCGGATTTAGCTTACTAGCTACTTTCCATCTGTAGTCCCTGGGCAGGTACATGTATAATAAAAGGTAAGAGCGTCAAATAGAAAACAAATCAATCATATTTACACGTGTACGTACACACATCCACCCACACATCACTCACACACTCATGTACAAAACATATTACATAACAGAGGGAAATAAGAAAATACAGGTAACATATTTTGTCAAAATTGTCAAACAGTTTAGATAATGTTGACATGTCTGATTCCTTAAAATCCACATTTTGACTGCAAAAGAGAAAACATTGAAGTGCAAAGTTTCAGGTAGGTAGAAAGATTGTTCCATGATTTGATGGCTTTAAAGGAGAAAGCAGATTGTGTAAAGGCAGAGCTACGCTTGACCTTGAGGTCTGACAGTGTGTTCAGAGCGGAGTTTTTTTTTTATACTTAAAATTTGTATTGATTTACAACAAGGTATATAACAAGCAAAATAGTCACAGTACCAGAACAGTTGTTGCCATGTCTTCAATAAGCCAGTGTTGTAGGCTACATCAAGATTATATCATTGTCTTATCATAATTAACTTGGACGGAAGGTTGAGAAAATCACAGTCTATCAAAAGCAGGGGGGAGAGACAGATCCACTCACTCCCTTACTTAGCAAGAAAGCCGTCCATTTTGACCATCTTGCAGCAAATAAATCACCTTTCAGCCGCAGCAAGAAAGTCAATCTTTCCATCTCGTGAATGTCCTTAATGATCCTGAGCCGTTTATCCACCGTAGGGTCAGTCTGTAACCTTTTACAAGCAGTACTCGAGTTGTAAAAAGAAATCAGGGGGGATGGTGGATTTTCTCATATGGCGACAGATAATTTGTGCTGATTACAAATAATATAATATATTACAAATTAGCAGTGACCAAAACACCTGCAGAAATACTGCAGGAATGACATAGCAGCAGTTAAATGCAGCCTTCTGTAAGCTTTAAATATCCACGGCTTACATCAAATACATCAAAACACAACAATAAAAAACACTTTTCTGAACTTATCAATATGACTCTGTCCTTCACAGGATAAGTAAAATGGATCACTGTAAAAACTCACAATCTTAACAAGAATATTTGTCTTATTTCTAGTTAAAATGTCTCATTTTAGTAAAAAAGATCTCATGACACTTAAAACAAGACTCATCGCTGGAAAAAAAAAAACAATTTTCACCTGTTTCAAGTAGATTTTCACTTAAAATAAGTAGAAAAATCTGCCAGTGGAACAAGATTGTTTTGTTTGTAATAAGAAGATAAATCTTGTCCCACTGGCAGATTTTCCTACTTATTTCAAGTGAAAATTTACTTGAAACAGGTGAAAATGGTCAAATAAGTTATTTTTCTGGTGTTATTTTTCTGGTGATGACTCTAAATGTTGAAATAGCAGTAAAACCACATTCATTGATGAAATGACATGAGGGATGGAAAGGAGGGATGGTAGTTTTACAGGGGGGATGATTTGGACCGTTTTTATTTCAGGGGGGATGATTTGGACCGTTTTTATTTCCGGGGGGGGGATGATTTGGACCGTTTTTATTTCAGGGGGGGATGATTTGGACCGTTTTTATTTCAGGGGGGGATGATTTGGACCGTTTTTATTTCAGGGGGGGATGATTTGGACCGTTTTTATTTCAGGGGGGATGCCGTCCCCGACAGCGACAGTCAGAATTCTCTGGAGGTATTTGTCACTGCCTGACATCTCTTCAGGAATATCTCCCAGATAGAGCAACAAACATGACAGTGGAATCTGTTGTCTGAGTACTTGTACTTGTTGTAAATGTGAACAAATATTTCTCCAAAATAACTTAATCTTAGGACAGCACCAAATGTGATGGTGATCTGCCTCGTCGTCACGGCAACCTCTCCAACATCTCCGTTGGGAAGCTGCCAGATATGGTTTCATTTTAGGGGGAATGAAATAACGTACCAGATTCTTCCAACTAAATTTACGCCAGTACATGGAGCAAGAAGTATAAAAAACCGACTCACATATAGAGTCCCACTGCTGACTGGATATACTCTCCTTCAAGTCCTTCCCCCACCTTTCCTTAATGTAATCTGTAGTATTTCCTGAATTCTCAATAATTCCCTGATAAAGTCTTGACACTACTGATTTAGTGTTTTTAGTATATGCTTGGACCACTAGTTGTATTATTTTATTGGGGTCTGAAATCTGAGCAGTACCAATCTCTTTTTGAAAATAATGCTGTACCTGTAAATACCTGTAAAAGTCTTGTTTTTCAAGATTGTAATTATCTTGTATTTTCTGAAAGCTCTGCACTATGTCCCCCTCCATTATTTTACAGAAAGCAGTGATTCCCCTCCTCGACCAGAGCTTAAATCTCCAGAGTCCAGATGGTTTGGAGT
Source organism: Cololabis saira (assembly GCF_033807715.1). Lineage (NCBI taxonomy): Eukaryota > Metazoa > Chordata > Actinopteri > Beloniformes > Belonidae > Cololabis > Cololabis saira. The sequence continues at coordinate 3,307,725 of NC_084604.1, read as the reverse complement.
GAATCCTGTGTCATAATCCACCCAAAGTTATTTCAACTGAGACCAGAGATCAAAGGTTTTAATGACATTAAAGCAGGTGTGTAGGGTGAGAGCAGTGTGAGGCACAAATGTTCCTGATAGTTTAACATCAGCCTATGATCTGCAATCATAGCTTGTATCGGGATTCCCTTGCAATCTCCCTCCATCTCGCCTCATAACCACTATCACACCAAAGGATTATTATTCTCCATTGATCCGAGAGGTAATAGCCCTTAAGGGAAAAAAGGGCATCTTCACACTGTGTATAGTACACAGTGAGAAAGTGCAAAAAAACACCTCAGCACAGAAAGCACAGGACAAGATTACATCAACTTCTAGACTTATAGCCAGGAAGGCGTTGAGAATAGGGAGGTGTGGTTATCAGCAAGTGTGTGTGTGGCGGTAAGTCTGTGAACTCGCTCAGAGCTGCTCCTCAGCCAATGTCCTTGATGTTATCAGACGGCTCGGTCAGTTCTGAAAACAGGTCCGTAGATGTTCTGGAGAGGGGAGGGGTTAGTGGGGGCAGAGTCACCTTGTTTACATTCCACCAGGGAGATTGTGACTACAGCGATCAGCCAAACCGCTCTGTCAAGGCCAGATTATAGAATCAGCAATTGTATTGAAAAGAAAACAGACAGACTCCGTAATTTTCCGTCTGCCTTTAGTCTCTGGTTCCTCAATGGCGACTTCAAACAGACGAATTTGTGATCAATTCCCGCCAAGCCGAGCTTCCAACTTCTCCAAGGTCTTATCCATCTTGCCAATGAGCTTAAAGACCGCCACCATTCTGTTCAAGAATTGCATCCTGCTTGCGGCTTTGCTCCCCCAACGTTATAGTCTGAGTGTTAGTCGCAGAGCTGATCCCTTCAGCCACGTCTGGCAGCTCGGAGAGGGCCAAAGCAGCTGTCGACGACTTACGCGTTTGTCGATATACTAGGAATCCCCCCACTCCAATCAGGAGAAATCCTGCTATCATAAATCCAATTATGAAGGCATCTTCAACGTCCTCGACAGACAGAATCGCCAAACACAACGGTTTCCAATGTTTCCAGGAATCCATTGTGTAAAATGTCCCATCGGGGCAAGAGGGCTCCCTTACCTCCTGACTTCTCGTCGCAAAAATTTGGTCGATTGTGCTGAGACCAGTTAATCAATTCCATGATTGTAGATTTTCGGAGGAGTGAAAAGGAGAGACTCTGAAGACGAGACAGGACAAAAGCAGTAGCAGGGCAGATAGATAAGGGAGAGGAGCAGAAAAGCGTCCGCCTTCGCCGAGAGGTGGAAGAACTAACATAAACCCCCGAGCAGTTATTACATAAACAACAGCAGTAAATACTCCCCTTTAAGTGGAAAGAAACTTGGACCAGGACCTAGATCATAAGGGGGTACCTGGACCAGGACCTGGATCATAAAGGGGGACCCCCCAGGCCGAAGACCAGCTGGACAGAGCAGCAAAAGAGAAAACAGACAGAGAGAATGAAGAACAGAGAAAGGAGAGACACAGACACAATGGGTGCGTCCGAAATCGCATACTTGCACCCTATTTAGTATGCAAAATGAGTATGCGAGATTTTTTAGTGCGTCCGAAACGTTAGAACGTACTAAATAGTGCGCATCATGCATACTCATTCCGGAGAATCTTTTGAGTGCGCATCGATGGACACTACCCGAGCAGAAATTGTGAGTAATGTGAGTAATTAGGTGTGATTTCGCTTTGGTTTCCATAAGATATTAACCAGGTTCATCATTTATCACATTATTGTGTAGGTAGATGTATTTGCAAAGTTTACGAATGAGCTACCTACAGGCAGCCAATGATAACTAGTGTTAATGTTATTTATTTTATGGGCGATACTTTCCTCTGTTAGTGAAATACTATCACGTGAATTGTTTTGATGTGCCAGGGACGGATGAGAAGACGGAGCAGCTGATCCGCTGGAGAGCAGCCAACAACAGCCTGTTCTCCGGCAAACGCAACGCTGCTGTGAAAGGATTTGAGTAAGTTCAATGAAGCAGCTACTGTATGCCAGGGTTCCGTATGATCTTCACAGAGAATTCGGTTTAATTTGGTTAACTATTAGGTCTTAGATTGAAATCTAAGTGGCCTGAAAGTCTTCATTTTGACATGATCACTCATGTGCCCTGCTCTTTCTTGTGTGATCTTGATAAGACATTTCACGAATTAGGGCAACACGAGACTCCTGTTACAGCTGTTATTTCTCTAATGGTCAAGACTGTCTAATGTAGAATATAACTCTGGTCCATAATAATTATGATACCTTTGCACATTATTGTGTTTCCTTCAGGACTTTCTTGAAAGAGACTGCCCTGCAGGGAGTCCTAACCCCTGCCTGGGTGAAAAAAAAATGGGAAAATTTAAAACAAAAAGTACAAAGTAAGTTATGTTGGTCAAATAGTAGTCACAACAGTGAGGTCTAGAAGAGCTAATTTTCATGTTTGATACCGTATTTTCGCGACCATATGGCGCACTGTGTGGAAAGGCGCACCCTCAGTTTTGTGTGTCATTTTTGGTTTTAAAACATACATACGGCGCACCGACCCAAAAGGCGCCGTCTACGGAGACGGAGCTGCACACACGCAGGCTGCAGAACACACACGCGCTATAAATACAGCGGAAGCAAAACTTAGTTTGATATTTTATTTCACTTTTCACATCAATCAAACCCTTCAAAGGTTCATATTCTGTTTCTGCATTAAAGAATTTAAAAAAACAACCGGGTTGCTGCACATAAACCTGTCTCAGCCACTGATCATCTCCTCATCCATCCAGCCCTTTTCATTTCACTCTGGCTGGAAAAGTCTCTTTAGGGAACGCTTTTCTTTTAAAAATCCCGACCGCGGCGGTCCCGGGTCCCGCTCCCCGTCTGCTCCCTCGCGCTGGACCGGGTCCGCTCCCCGTCTGCTCCCCCGCGCTGGACCGGGTCCGCTCCCCGTCTGCTCCCTCGCGCTGGACCGGGTCCGCTCCCCGTCTGCTCCCCCGCGCTGGACCGGGTCCCGGGTCCCGGGTCCCGGGACCGCCGCGCTGGACCCGCTCACAGGGGAGCCGGTACCGGGTTGTATGCGACAGGAGCTCCGTTAATTCAGCTGCGCCAGTCCGAATTTCCAGACCTGTCTCAGCCACTTGATCATCATCATCCCTTCATCCAGCCACCCCTTTTCATTCACCCTTATAATGACTCCGGCTGGAAACGTCTTATGCAAAGTTTTTCTTTTAAAAATCACCATAGGTTTCTGTCCATTAGCTGCGCCAGGCCAGCGCCACATAAACCAGTAAGTGTGTGTCGCGCCGCGAACACACCCGCGCATGTCGGGACCCGGTACCGGGTTTGTAACCGACAGATTTGGCTGCAAATTTCGGAGGGTGAAGCTGATCTGACCTGAGACAGACCCCAGAAATCTCTGCTCCCAAAGCGGCCGGGAACCAGGTCGATCGGACCGCTTTGGGAACCAGGAAGTCGGGCTGCAGCAGCGCCCATCACCGCGGCTTTAACCGGGGAAAGTGACCGGTTCCGACCGACCGGGACCGGAGCAGCCTACATGGACTGGTAGAAGGGGTTCCCGGGGGAAGGGCACCGGCATTTCAGCCGGATCTGCAGCGGGGATGCGGCGATCGGACCCGCAAACCCACGGCAGGTGCTTCCTCGGTTCCGACATGCAAAACACACGCGTGCTGCAGAACACACACACACAAGTGTGCTTATTTAAATAGAGCGGAGCAAAACTTAGTTTGATTGTATTTTATTTCACTTTACACATCAAGCAAATCCTTAAAAGTTTTCATCATCTGTTTCGCATTAAACAGCTCAGTGGAGTCTCATTCACGTCGCAACTCACGGGGGCTTCACCCGCCCTCTTCTCCCTTTACCGTTCTCATGGTGGCCGGCCTTACATTACCGTAATTCAGGTAATAGACACGGCGCACCGTTTCAAAAGGCGCCCGGGACATTTAAAAAAAAAAAAAAAAAAAAAATGTGCGCCTTATGGTCGCGAAAATACGGTATTTGCTTTTATAGGAATTGAAGTGTCCCCCCACGGGTGTCAGCACAGAGGGTGGTGAGGATACAGCAGCATCCTGGAAATGGTTCAGGGCCATGGATGAGGCGCTTGGGGACAGGCCCTCCATTACTCCACCTATCCTCATCGCCTCCGCCACCACAGATGCTGCTGTATCCTCTCCACCCTCCACTACTGACAGCAGGGAGGAGGTTGAGACCCCTGTACGGAGGAGGAGGAGGATAGACCTCCTCCAGTATTTCAGGGAGTTGGAGGAGAAGAGGGATGAGCAAGAGATGGAGGTGCAGAAGAGAGAGGAAAGGATGACGAGAGAATTGGCAGAAAGAGAAGAAAGAAGAGAGAAGGAAGCAGTGGAGAGAGAAGAAGCAAGAGAGAGGAGGAGATTGGAACGAGAAGAAAAAAAGAGAACAGGAGAGACTGGACAAAGAGGAGAGGAGAGAGAGGGAACAAATTGAGAGAGAGGAGAGAAGAGAAAAGGAGAGAATGGAGAGAGAGGATAGAAGAGATAAGGAGACAAAGGAGAGAGAGGAGCGAATTATTAAAATTATGGAAATAATTGCAAAAAAATAGATGTGAATAAATTAAATTTGTACATTTTGTAAATAGGAATTAATAGATAAAAATCAAAAGTGTAAATAGTTCAGAATGTTTTCATTGTCATTCGTTGTCTTCATCAGTTGTATTTTGTATAGAGTTCAGTAAAAATTATTGATTTAAGATTCAGAGTTATGGTCTTTATTAGTAATATTTTTATTTGTACAAACTCAGCATGAGAAATAAACTCATTTATCTAATTTTTACTCATAGGTTGATTTGGTACAGTGACTAAATGAATGATTATGTTTATGTTTATGTTTATGTTTATGTTCATGTTCTGGATCTCTGGAAAGCGTCTAGAGACAACATCTGTTGTATTAGACGCTATATAAATAAAATTGAATTGAATTGAATTGATTCTCTTAACCCATGAATTATTACAGTTTCAGTGTAGTTCACTCTTCTTTCTTTTCAACTTGTATTACTAGTTTTCTGGTAACAAGTCAAGTGTGCCTGTTGCATTTGCATCTACATAGCCTACATTTTGACTTAAAGAGCTTATTTCCCTTTAGACCACTTACCGGCACAGTCTGTGGTGTGAACCTCATCAAAGTACCTGCCATTAATAACCAGAACTGTAGATTCTCTCTTCTGGCCTGATTTTTCCATATCTACAGTAGCAACCCAAACCAGTTTAACTTTTCAAAAGGCCCTGCCTTTAATACAATTATAGAAAATAATATAGTAATTATAGTGAATATTCTATAGAAACATGGGAGAATTGAAGTTGTTTGTATGATAGGAGGATGATAGAAAGGTTAATATTAAATGGTGTTATTATAACACATTTTGGATCATTATTAACTTGCATGAAGACGGACAACAGCTGGCATCTAAAAAATACCTCAGGGGATAAAATAATACAATAGGCAAAGGTTGAACACCATACGCCACAGCAATTACAAGTAACATAAGTTTTATTAAATCAGTCATTCACTAGAATCAAAATATAGTATAATATGCTAATAATATTGTTAATAATAAAGAAGATGTTGATTATGATAACAATGACAATAATACCCTGTAGCCCTTTTATAACAATCCCAAACTGATTTCTGCAATATATCAACAACTATCAAAAATAATATTACTGTGAGGTAAAAATAAAGATGAACAATGAACAGATTGAATTGAATAAAAAAATTAGAACAAAATCATGTTTGATGAAATAAATGTTGACTATACATTCCAAATACTAACTACTATATTATAACTATTATAAACTATTATATACATATTTACATTGAATGATTAGTCTATTATAATTATTGATTAACATTAATATTTACATGTAATCATGGTGTTGCAGAGCTTGCACTGCAACTACTGGAGCTGAGACAGCGGCTGACAGCATGTCTCTGATTGATTCTCCAGAGGACAACTCAGCACACCCAGATGCTCCAGGGTCTTCATCAGGGGGCTGCATGTCCTCCTCCATCACGTCTCCATTATCCAGGCAGATGTTGTGCAGGATGGCACAGCAGGCAACAACCTCTGCAGAGAAGGTTGGACTAACCTCAAGGGCCTTAAAAAAGATAGTCCGCCAACGGCTTTTCATCATGCCAAAGGCCCTTTCTATGATGCTCCGTGCCCGGGAGTGCCTGTGGTTGAACCGAGCCTGTACAGGGTTCTGCACAGGCTCTCGGTAAGGTGTGATCAGGCAGATGGGGGAAGCCAGGCAGGGGTAACCTCCATCTCCCAATATGCACTTCCCCTCTGGTGGATACAGCTGCCTGACATATACCGGGCTGTTTTTAAGCACCCGAGCATCATGGACAGACCCTGGGAAACCCACAAATATGTCCATGAAGCGCCCCTGATGGTTGCAGATGGCCTGCAGCTGTACAGAGTGGAAGAGCTTCCTGTTCAGGTAACACTGGTTGTTACCAGCAGGAGGCTTTACCCTGATGTGGCAGCCATCAATTGCCCCCACAACCACACTGAACATGTCGGATCCAGCCAGGTGAGTGAATCCAGAGCTGACTTCCTCCAGCTGGTGGTCACCTCTGGGGAAGTGGATTACTCTGCCCAGAATGCTCAGGACAGCCTTGCTCACCCTGTGGACGATGTCATGGACGGTGGATCTGGGGATGTCAAAGGCCGTTGACACAACCCTGTATGACGCAGCATGAGCCAGCCAATATAAAAATAAAAGGACCTCAATATCCTTGGCCCAACCATGGGCTGACTCCAGCTCCAGGGCAGCAACCAAGGCAGTGATGGAGGGTCTCGAGAGCCTGAGGTTGGGGCGCAGGTCAACCAGATCATCCAAATACTGCCTTATGATGGGCACTGTGGTGTTCAGCTGGCAGTACACCATTGGATTCATGTTCTGAAATAAAAATAAATCAAATAAAGAAATAAGAGTTATTGGTGTATTTTCTTTTTAAAAATGTAATATTATTTTTTTATCACTTTGCAAGGCACAAAAGTAGGCTATAGGTATACAGTTGCTTATAAATGGTCATGCTTAGTATGCTGCTTTGGGTTACTGCAAAAAATGGTTCATACCAAAATATATATTCTGTCAGATAATGTTTTTAAATAGCCTAAACTAACCATCAAATTACCCAAGTATATTTCAGTGTATTGCAAATGTGTCTAATTTAATGAGTAGACATGTCAAATATAAACTACAGGTACAATAGGGCCTTCGCACTGTCAGTGCTCTGGCCCTAATAACATCACATGAGGAGGTCAGCTATTCTATTTTATATTTATATCTTTAAAATAAATGTATTACATTTTTTTTATGTATAGCATATTTAATAGAACTTCGTAACTCATATTCCCTGAGAAGTAAAAAAAAAGTGTTATGCTTGCCTTTTCCTCTAAATAGAGGAGGACCTGGCGATGCAGTTCCCTGTCGGAGTCCCGACGTCTGTTCAGCCGCCGCCTTCTGTTTCTCCTCAACAACACATTGCGCAGGGGAATATCCATCTTTTTTTTGGGCCAGGATAAACGACAAGCGAGAGTGGAGCCAAAGTTTATAGAACGTTATCTAGCAGTTCAGAACGTCTCTGGCGGAGCGGAGCGGAGAGCTGCTACCGTTGCCGTGACAGGTTACCATGGTAACACCATGGTAACGACTCCCACCTCCCTACGGCAGGAAGTGACGTATGCGCACTTAATAGTACGTCCGAATTAATGCACACTACTGATATTTACTCAAAAGTGTGCCAAATTTAAGCATACTTTTTAGTACATACTATTTAGTATGCGATTTCGGACGCACCCAATGGCTAACTAGTGCACTAACTGATCATTCTGATCAGTTAGACTTCTATAACTGCTGGAACCAGTTCAAACCAGTTATGATGCACCAACGTGGATGAGATGCACCAGGCGAGGAGGAGGAGAGAAGTTTCTGAGCAACAATGGAGGACAAGTCCTGCATTTCAGCAGGAACTGGGCTGGAACCAGTGACGGGGAGTCTGCTGGTCTGGGGTCTCTGGTGTCCAGCTGGTCTGGGGTCTCTGGTGTCCAGCTGGTCTGGGGTCTCTGGTGTCCAGCTGGTCTGGGGTCTCTGGTGTCCAGCTGGTCTGGGGTCTCTGGTGTCCAGCTGGTCTGGGGTCTCTGGTGTCCAGCTGGTCTGGGGTCTCTGGTGTCCAGCTGTCTCCTCGTCCATGTTCTCCAACGAGGACACAGAGAGAGTCTCAATACTGCTCAGTGTCTCAATAAAGGAAACAGAAAGACCAGAATACTGACGTAAACCTTTTATTGGGCTCAGCAGCGCTGCAGTCGTGCTCGTACACACATGGAGGTTGACCCGATAGAAACGTTCCGGCTCAACGCTTTCATCTGCTCTGCTGTCACAATTTCATTTCATCCGTTTAACCCGTCTGCAGGAGCAGCTCGTGCCGTTGCCACGGCGACCACAGCCCGCTTCGGTGGACGTCCTTGATTCCTTTGGATTTGAAAATAAATAGCGTTGTCCATGTTGAGGTCCAGACTGTGTTGGATCAGAGAGGTTTGCTCATGTCTCCGGGTCCAGATGAGGCTCCGGGTCAGGAGCAGCCGGCCTCGGTGAAGCCGGCCACGGGCAGGGGCGCCGGGCTCTTCTGGTCCAGCTTCAGCCCCCCCGGGGGGGCGGGCGTGGCCAGGCGGCTGGGGTGCAGCAGGCTGAAGAAGTGGAAGCGCTCGCCCATCTTGGAGGGGTTGGTGAGCATGTCGTAGCTGCTGAGCAGCTGCCTCCTGGTGGACGCATCGCTGCAGTTCCTCAGCAGGACCTGCAGAGACACAGCTGGGTCACACAGCTGGACTAACACCACTCACCGTCGTCCTGGAACATCTGGAGGAGGGCCCCCCCCAACCTGAATCCAGGTAAAGGACGGAAAAACACACAACTGGAATCCTAATGGCGCTTTTACACTAGAACCTACTCAGCTCCACTCGCCTTGCTCTCGCTTCTTTTCAACCCAGAGCAGAAGTAGGAGGTTGGAGAGAAGCGGCTGTGACGTATTTGATTGTGTATCTAAAGGAAGAAGACAACAACACTAAAGATGTAGAACCTGGAGGAGATGATAGATGTGCTGCTGGGTCTGTGGCTTGTGTTCCATATCAAGTTAAAAAATGAGAGTGAGAGAAGCTTCAAGCAGCAACGCTTTTTAATTTTTGTAGTGTGTCTCAGCGCTGCTGAAAAGTCAGCTGGAGCCGCGAGAAGAAGCAATGCAAATTGCAAAAAGTGTAGATGCTGTGTTAAACTGCCGGTCCAGCCAGCCGTCATTCGTATTTACGTGGTCAAATCAGCCGCTCCTAGATTTTCATGTGTGCTCCGATTTCAGCCTTTACGGCAAATGAATAAAAGCGGCTCAGAAACGGAAAGATATGAAGTACTGAGTTTGAGATAATGCAGATATGTTTTTTTCATGTATTTCTTTCATTACCTTGATGACACCCATACTTCCACCGTAATATTTACACACTCTTACTGTAAAAGTGGGGCGGCAGTAGCTCAGGTGGTAGAGCGGGTCGTCCAATGATCGGAAGGTCGGCGGTTCGAATCCCGCTCTGTCCCAGTTTGCTGTCGTAGTGTCCTTGGGCAAGACACCTTACCCGCCTTGCCTCGTGTGAATGTGTATGAATGTTGGTGGTGGTCGGAGGGGCCGTTAGGCGCGATATGGCAGCCACGCTTCCGTCAGTCTGCAGGGCAGCTGTGGCTACAATGTAGCTTACCACCACTGGTGAGAATGTGTATGAATGAATAATGATTTCTGTAAAGCGCTCTGGGTGCCTTGAAGGGCACTATATAAATCCAAGTCATTATTATTATTAAAAGAAAAGGATGAAACACTTTTCTTTGTTAATTGTTTGAAATTCACTGTGCCTGTAGTGATTGTAGTTGTGAAGAGGGCTATATTGGGTGAAATTATGGGAGAATTCATTTTTATAGTCTCTCCAAAACAGAAGCTGAAGTAAAAAAAAAAAGTGTTTCATCCTTTTCTTCTATAGTAAGAGTGTGTAAATATTACGGTGGAAGTTTGGGTGTAATTCAATTCAATTCAATTTTATTTATATAGCGTCTAATACAACAGATGTTGTCTCTAGACGCTTTCCAGAGATCCAGAACATGAACATGAACATGAACATAAACATAAACATAAACATAAACATAAACATAAACATAAACCCCCAAGCAATTATTACATAAACAATGGCAGGTAAAAACTCCCATAGTGGGAGAAAAGCCTTAATCCAACAGTGGCAAGAAAAACTCCCCTTTAGGAGGGAAGAAACCTTGAGCAGGACCAGGCTCATAAGGGGGGACCCTCCTGCCGAAGGCCAGACTGGGGGAGTCAGGAACGTCAGCAGCACACAGCAGGCAGGTGGAAGCAGCAGCGGGATAACCAGAGGTGGGGGGGGGGGGGGGGGGCGTCAGCAGCACACAACAGTCATGTGGAAGCAGCAGCGGGATGTAATCAAGGTAATGAAAGAAATATATGAAAAAAACATTATCTCAAACTCAGTACTTAATATATTTCTGTTTCTGAGCCGCTTTCATTCATTTACCGTAAAGATTGAAATAGGAGCGCACATGAACTTTAAGAGCGGCTGATTTGACCACGTAAATACGGATGAGGGCTGGCTGGACCGCAGCGCTTCAGGACTGATTCAACAATCTGCTTCCACACTCGTCCACACTGATCTCGCCCACGCCCAAATGTCCATGGTGAAAATGAGTTTAGGTGGAGTAACTTCTGAAAATCTAAAAGCTGCTGCCTTGACTGGGTTTTACCCAAACTTCACTAAAGTGCTTAAATTGGCACTGTCGCTTCCAGTTGGGACAGCGACTTGTGAGCGCTCGTTTTCTGCGATGCGCCGGGTCAACTGGATGAGGAAACTCTGGCCCAGCAGAGACCGTCGTCTCTGTCCCTTCTGGACATCCAGAGTGACATCACAAACAGAATTAAACCTGAGGAAATCATGGAGAAGTTTGACGCGAAGGCCCCGCAGCGAATGCTGCTTCATTAAGGTAAAAAGAGAAAAAAGAAAAGATAAATTAATTAACAGGAACATTAGTATGATATCATTATGGTCTAATAACAACAATAATAATGATAATAACACTGTAGCCTATCTGCCTATGGGTAAAGACTTTTTTTCCCTCTTTTGTCCTGTAGCTTCCCCATCCCTCTTGCCCTAGCGCCGTCTATGGTTGGACCCCCGGGGGAAAAGCACCAAACCGAGGCCAAGCGAGTAGGGCTGAGTAGGTTCTAGTGGAAAAACTGACCTCAAACTGGAACCGCTTCCTCAATTTCACTGTCAGACATGGAGTAAAAATGCATGCTGACCTTTTAGCACAACTGTATGTTTTCAAACACATTTCTGAATATTTTGACGACAAAACTGTCTTTAACGTCCTTCCAAATGTCTTCATACACAAATGGCTCCTGAGTAACAGGCATCAAACCTCCGGCGGTAATCAAAGACTCGCCTGCATCCGCATGTCGATGCCCATGTTGTTGAGGAAGGTCCTCTGAGTGACGGGCCCCAGGCAGGCCACGGCCCCCCCGGCCCCCCCGGCCACGGCCCCCCCAGCCACGGCCCCCCCGGCCATCCTCCGCAGGTAGCTGAAGTCCACGTCGGCCGTGAGGTCGGCCGAGCCCGGGGCCGACAGCACGTCATGGAGCCGGTGATCTTTAAAGCCCTGGAGGAAAACAGGACGTTAGTGCAGGCTCCTGAGAGACGGGAGAGGGGCCCGGAAACACAGGGAGAGGGGCCCGGAAACACAGGGAGAGGGGCCCGGAAACACAGGGAGAGGGGCCCGGAAACACAGGGAGAGGGGCCCGGAAACACAGGGAGAGGGGCCCGGAAACACAGGGAGAGGGGCCCGGAAACACAGGGAGAGGGGCCATTTTTGGTGTTACAGTGCAAGTTGCCACACGTTGCAACTTGTGTTCTGGTTTTCACATTGTCATTAGTTACTTGCATCAGGCCACAGGTGTACCGGAGAAATAAAGGCCCGTTAAAAGAAGAGCGAGCCGACAGCACAGAAGGAGGTCTGGAGGACGGAGCGCCAGCGACAGAAGGAGGTCTGGAGGACGGAGCGCCAGCGACAGAAGGAGGTCTGGAGGACGGAGCGCCAGCAACAGAAGGAGGTCTGGAGGACGGAGCGCCAGCGACAGAAGGAGGTATGGAGGACGGAGCACCAGCGACAGAAGGAGGTATGGAGGACGGAGCACCAGCGACAGAAGGAGGTATGGAGGACGGAGCACCAGCGACAGAAGGAGGTATGGAGGACGGAGCGCCAGCGACAGAAGGAGGTATGGAGGACGGAGCACCAGCGACAGAAGGAGGTATGGAGGACGGAGCACCAGCGACAGAAGGAGGTATGGAGGACGGAGCACCAGCGACAGAAGGAGGTATGGAGGACGGAGCACCAGCGACAGAAGGAGGTATGGAGGACGGAGCGCCAGCGACAGAAGGAGGTCTGGAGGACGGAGCGCCAGCGACAGAAGGAGGTCTGGAGGACGGAGCGCCAGCGACAGAAGGAGGTCTGGAGGACGGAGCACCAGCGACAGAAGGAGGTATGGAGGACGGAGCACCAGCGACAGTCAGGGTGACAGAAGTCACTCAGAAACTCACCCTGAACGTGTCCGTCTTGGTCCCGTCATGGCCGTAGTCGGCGATCAGCGCGGCACCGCCGTCCTGCACGATCCGCCGGGCCAGCTGCTGCACCACGACCCCGCCCTCTGCACACACCTCCACATGATCCCGCCTTTCATCTGCCTGACACACACACACACACACACACACACACACACCAAACCACCGGTATGAACGTTGATGAACTTGAGGTTCAGTTATTTGTATTCAGCTCCTCCAGATCTGATCCAATCACCCGACACTGCCCAGAAATGTCCTCTAGTCCGACGGCTGCTGTCCCCAGGTCTGTCCCCAGGTCTGTCCCCAGGTCTGTCCCCAGGTCTGTCCCCAGGTCTGTCCCCAGGTCTGTCCAGTCACGTGCACATGTTCCGGTAACCCTTTCTTTTACAGTACAGTAATAACCAGGTAATACCATGGTAATTACACTGTAATTACCATGGTATTACCTTGTGGTAATTACATGGTAACTACCAGGTAATTTACCCAGTAAGTACTAGGTAATGATTAGGTATTTTCTTGTACCATGTAATTATGTGTATTTACCATGTAATTACATGGTAAATACCTGGTTGTTTAAACTAAACATTACTAGGTAATTACAAAGACATTAGATGGGAACTATGAGGGAAATGACAGGTATTTACTAGGTTAATATTGGTAACTACCAGTCAATTTACCATGTAATTACTCTGAAATTACATGAATTATTTCTAAGTAAGTACCAGGTAATTACTAAGTATTTTTCTGCAAACTACCAGGAAATTATAACCTATATTTGAGGTAGTTACCAGCTAATTACACTTCAATGACCATGTAGTTACCTTGTATTTACTATACATTTCATGGATAACTACCGGGTATTTACCCATTCATTATTGATTTATGTATTATCAATGGATTGGTGCAGGTACCCCCGAGGGTGTAAATGACTCTATTGACCCTAATTAACCTGATAGTTACCATGTTTTACCTGGTAATCCAGGTACTTACCTTGTAGTTACTTGCCCAGTAATTCTATTTCCTAAGTATTTACCCAATAAGTACAGGAATGTTTACCTGATATTTACCCATTAATTAAAGTGAAACTGGACTGTAAAAGAAAGCGTGTGTTGTTTCCATAATATTACCTGGTACTTCCTCATTAAGTACAGAAATAATTACCTGATATTTACCCATTAATTAAAGTGAAACTGGACTGTAAAAGAAAGCGTGTGGTGTTTCCATAATATTACCTGGTAATTGTAGATTATAATTATAAAGATTTGAACAATTGGCAAAACGTCTGATAATTACCTCCCCTTTAGAAAGTTGGACCACACCCCCTCACATATACCCCCTCACACACCATCACCACCTCAAATACGCCAAAACAGGTGATCAGGCCTGGGGCTCGAAGGCGAGCGCCTGGTGGCCGGGTCTTTGCCCGTGGGACCCGGCCGGGCTCAGCCAGAAATGGCGACGTGGGCCTGCCTTCCTGTAGGCCCACCACCCGCAGGGAGGACCGTGAGAGGCTGGTGCTATGTGGACTGGGTAGCAGTCGTGGCGGGGCCTCGACGACCCAATCCCTGGACCAAAACCCTCGCAGTGGGGACATGGAATGTCACCTCGCTGGGGGGGAAGGAGCCGGAGCTTGTGCGGGAGCTTGAGAGATACCGACTAGATCAGTGGTTCTCAAATGGGGGTACGCGTACCCCTGGGGGTACGTGAAGGCACTACAGGGGGTACGTGAGATTTTAAAATATACATACAGTATATTTACAAACTAGCATCCAATGTAAAAATCCTTTAAAAATAATCATTTCATAAATAATTGAGGAAAATATAAGTCTAAATTCATAAAATGAATTTTATCTTCAGGAGTAGGCTATTCAACTTATTATCCTAAAACCCCAGAGTCTCCCCCACACCAGGATGGTTCCACCTAACCTGTCAATCACCACCTGGCTTCACCTGTCAATCACTTGGACCAACGATGGAGTCGTGGTTGAAGCGTAGCAGCAATATTTTTATGTTTCATAAATCACTTACTGATGGCACAGTGCTCTGTTTTAGGTCTTTTTTTTTACAACCAAAAGTGTTTTGCGCTGGTTAGGGGGTACTTGGCTGAAAAAATATTTCACAGGGGGTACATCACTGAAAAAAGGTTGAGGACCACTGATGATCAGCTGCTCCGGGGCTGACCTGCACGAGCGTGGACGAGGCCAGGGTTGCCGACGGCGCCATGACGAACCTCAGCGCGTCCGGCTTCTCTGGGTCGATGTCCACCAGCACCTCCCTCCAGCCCTTCGCTGTCCTCTAGCAGGAAACAAGAGGAGAGGGGGAGCTTAGAGACCCGTCCTGGCCCCCCCTGGGGGGGCTGGTCCAGACACCAACACAAAACTACTGGTTTTAAAACTCACCTGGAATTTGTGGATCGGTAAAGCGTCGAAGAACTCGTGAGCCAGGAAAATGCTGAAACCTGGAACCCAAAGGGACCCGAACGTGAGTCAACCCAGCAGTAGGGATGGGCGGTATGGACTAAAAAATTTATCACGATAATTTCTGGCATTTATCCCGATAAACGATAAAAAAAAAAAATACCAATTCAACTCCACCTTTGTAACTATAAATCTATCACCACATTCAGTTTTTGGAGCCCCCAAACACTGCTCTAAAAGATACTAAATACTACTAAACTACACCAATTACATTGAATTAATAAAAACCAATTAAATGAGTTAAACCTGTACTGCAAAACTGGAATGACTCAGATCCTCCATGTTTGTTACACAAACACGTATCAAAGGGAATTTATCCTTCTTTCTTTTTCTTTCTTTCTTGCTCATAACCTCCCTCCCTCCCTCCCTCCCTCCCTCCCTCCCTTCCTCCCTTCCTCCCTTCCTTCCTTCACCTTGTGCATGGATTTAACACAGAACCATAAATTAGCTTTACACAAAAACGTCATCAACAGGAATTTATCATTTTTACCGCGAGATGACAAATTCTTACCGTGGGGAATTATTTTGACGGTTTACCGTGAACGGTAAAATATCGCCCATTCCTACCCAGCAGGTCCGTCTGAACCTCCAGCTGCGGCCCTTACCTGCACGGACGTCGTCTAGGCAGCGGTACCACGACACCGGCAGCCCGGCTGCAGTCTCGCCGCGGCGGTAGACCGGATCATCCTCGCGGTCCGCCGCCTGGTGCCGGTCTCCTGTCAGGTTCTGGGCCTGGACCAGACTCAGAGCTGGACTCACCTCCACCAGGTGGAGCGACACGGAGGCGCCGCCCAGAACCGAGCGCAGCTGGCTGAACACCTGGAGTCACACACGCAGGGGGTTACTGGGGGGTGGGAACTGAACGGAGAGGATCCGGATGTGGTCTGGACTTGTACCCTGAGGACGTCCCCGGCCAGCGATCCCGTCCCGGGTCCCAGCTCCACCAGCTGCAGCTGCTTGGGCAGCCCCGCCCCCATCCACTCGCTGATGACCCACACGCCGAGCAGCTGCAGGACCCACACAGAACCGTCAACACACAGCCAGGTACAGGGACACTAATGGACCTTTTCCACTAGTACCTACTCAGCTCGACTCGCCTACACTCCGTTTGACGCCTTTCCACTAGAGGTCTTAAGCCGGGCAGACACTGTGCGATTGTTGGCTCATTTTGAGCCGATTTTCCAGTCGTGCGATTATTTATTGGATCGAGACGGATTTTGACCCAATCGTTGGTCGTGCCTCGTGCAGTAAACGTGGGATAACGACGAGCTCCCGATCACGAATCGTGAGGTCGCAAGAAAATCAAGCGTGTTTGAAATCCTGGTCGCTCCTTGTGAAGGAATCACACAGTTGGAGCAGCTGCGACCCGATTGGCCTCATCCTTTCACAGAGAGCATGCGCAATCTCTGATGTCACGTCAAAAACTATTATTTGTAGTTTAAGTGTTGCAAATTCACATTACAAATCATGTTTTAATAGCAGAAAAAAAGACTGCATTTCCCACGTACGGCGCGCGTCGCCGCGTACCCTACGCCGTAGGCTCTGCGTTGGTGTAACGCGGAACCATAAATCAGCCTTTAGTGTGCGCTCTGCGTTGTTCTGAACTTCTCTGTTGTCTCATTTTGCTGGGACACCGGGTCCCTCCGCCGAGACACTACTTTTGCGGTATGCGTTCATTGTTGTGTCTAAAAATGATGCGCAGTGCCCACCCAATCAGAAACGGTACAGATATTTTGGGATTTTTTTTATATATATATAAAAAAAATAAAATCATAAAAAAATAAAGGATCCCCATAACCATTGATCAGGTGGGCAGGACGCACGTTTGGGTGGGAACAGCCCACCCCTGCCCCCCCAAAAACCGGCCTCATGTTCCAGTACACAGAGGTCCGACGTGAGGATTATGATCGTATAGTGTGAGCAGACGTGAGGATTATGATCGTATAGTGTGAGCAGACGGAGCATCCGAGCATCGGGTCGTACAGTGTGAGACCATAAATCGTGGGCTGTGAACTTTTGAACTCAGCGATCTAGTCTTGCAGTGTGAGATGGGGCTGAATCAAACGATTTAAAATATCACAGTGTATGCCCAGCTTAACTTGCTGAGTAAATACTTTTCTGTATCTATTCTGCCGAGGTTCTAAGCGGCTGAGTCAGCTGTATCTGACATCATCACACTACAGGCCACTGATTGGTCGGGGGGTTGGAGTCAGACGTCTGAGTCAGGATGTGACATCATTGCAAGATCAACTCGCAGCTTCTTGTTCATTCTTTTCGAAGAACGTCATGTATTTATTTATTATTGTTTGTACCTTATTTTCATATTATATTACTGTATAATTGTCATGAGACATTCAATCTCTATACACTTTATTCTCAGGTTTACATACAGTGTCCAATCTACTGTTCCCTTTATCAACCTCGTTTCGATTACAATTGTATTTGTATGGAATGAGTGTGATTTGCCATGTTTTTTTATAATGATCCTTTGACATGAATATAAAAAAAAAAAAACATTTTAGAAGAACAATGGCAGAAATCTGTTCCGTGGTCAAATTCCGAGGTGGAGACCTTCTTAAACCTGGTGTCTGAGGAAAATAT
>NC_084604.1:3279891-3284891 GCF_033807715.1 Cololabis saira | reverse complement strand
AGAGCTGGAGGAAGAGCTGGAGGAAGAGCTGGAGGAAGAGCTGGAGGAAGAGATGGAGGAAGAGCTGGAGGAAGAGCTGGAGGAAGAGATGGAGGAAGAGCTGGAGGAAGAGATGGAGGAAGAGCTGGAGGAAGAGATGGAGGAAGAGCTGGAGGAAGAGATGGAGGAAGAGATGGAGGAAGAGCTGGAGGAAGAGATGGAGGAAGAGATGGAGGAAGAGCTGGAGGAAGAGCTGGAGGAAGAGATGGAGGAAGAGCTGGAGGAAGAGCTGGAGGAAGAGCTGGAGGAAGAGCTGGAGGAAGAGATGGAGGAAGAGCTGGAGGAAGAGATGGAGGAAGAGCTGGAGGGAGAGATGGAGGAAGAGCTGGAGGAAGAGCTGGAGGAAGTGTCTGGGATGAAGGAAGTCTGGGCATCTCTGTTGAGACTGCTGCCCCCGCGACCCGGGAATGGATAAGCGGCGGACGATGGATGGATGGATGGATGGATGGATGGATGGATGGATGGATGGATGGATGGATGGATGGATGGATGGATGGATGGATGGATGGATGGATGGATGGATGGATGGATGGATGGATGGATGGATGGATGGATGGATGGATGGATGGATGGATGGAATAAAATCACGGGGCCCACCATTATATACAGGTCAAAGCACCTTTTCTAAGGAGGGAGAATAGGTGGAGGTGCTGGACGTATGTCAATCCCTCGACCTTCACCTGGATCATTACGGTAATTAGTCTGGGTCCTCTCTCCCTGTTTTGAGGGGTTGAAACCGAAGCATGAGGAGAAATACAAGACCGTCTCTGGACATGTAGGATAGACGCCTAACCAATCAGAGAAATGTATCGTGACGTAGGCGGAGCTACAACCTGACTAGCATCAACTTGAGACATCCAGGATGTCTCCGGAGGACCAGGGACGCTGGTGAACGGGTTTACAGTAAACACTGGTGGATACAAGCTGTTATGATGGATCTCCCTGTTGTTATTGGTCCGGTACGTTCCGTACCAGTAGGAATGGCTGCATGTGGGGAACCACACGTGAGTCGGCAGAGACTCGGACCCGCAGCAGAACTGGTTTGGGCAGCCAGACTACGCCTCAGGAACAGTGTTGTTTTAGATTTACTCTTAGAGCTGGGATATACTTGCTGTTGGTGATTGCGTTCGCGTCCGTTCGCATGCACCACCAACGGCAACGTAGCTCACGTAGTACGCGAGGAGAGCGCGTCATACCAGCGGTGACCGATAGGGGGCAGTAGCAACAGTTGGAAAAGTGATTAAATATTTAGTAGCAGCGGTAGCAGCAGTAGCAGATTAGAACAATGAACAAGTTTACATGACACCATTGGATGATGTAGGAGATTATAACACTGCTTTGGTTATAATCCCTGTATAATATGAAGATAAAACAGAAGGTCATATATTTGGGGATTGTTATCTCCAAGGACAAAACAGTAATTGAAAAGATGAATATTTGGAACAATTTGGACAAGTGTAAGTCAATTCTAAACAGGTGGCTGCAAAGGGATATTTACATTTTAGTCTTATTATCAAAAATGGATAGTCTGTCCAGACTCATTTATCCGGCATCCTCCTTACCCATCTCAACAAGAATGATCAAAACAATAAATACAGTTAATTTTAAGTTCATATGGAGAAATAGATGTCAATATATAAGAAAGATTGACATGGTAAAAAACTATGATGATGTTGAATGTGATTGATTTCAATATTATCAATGGTGTCTTGAAACTGAAATGGTTAAAATCTTTCCTTACAAATAGACATTCCTTCTGGTTTATTGTTCCTAATATGATTTTCCCAAAAATGGGTGGAATAGACTTTCTTCTACACTGTGACTTTGATTATAGCTCATTACCACTTAAACTCTCTGCTTTCCATCAGCAAGTCCTTCTCTATTGGAAATTGATTTATAGTCATCATTTTACACCACACACCTGTATGGAACAACAGGTACATTTTGCTCAGTAGAAAATCTGTTTATATAGAGGATTGGAAATCGAAAGGAGTCTGGGCTATTGCACACTTTCTGGATGATACTGGGAATGTGTTACAGTTTGAGGATTTTTGCAAAAAATACAAAATTCAATGTACTGTTAAACATTATAATAGAGCGATAAAAGCCATACCAATTTCTCTGAGTTTGATGGTTAGAGAAGACATTCGTCACTAAGGTCTCTCCTGAACTGAGACAGCTCTGCATTAAAGCGACACTACGTAACTTTTCCACCTTAATATCATATTTCCAGAGTCATTGTGATGGTACATCAACTTCCAACAGGTTTAATGAACCTCTGTCATGGTCTGAGGGGTCTGTATCTCCTTCACTGGCACTATGTAACTTTGAGGAGCATGGTAGGAACCCTGCCACACTAAAAGACTACAAATCGTTACGACTTTGACTGCTTTACGGCATACGTCACTTCCCCCTCCTTCCCGATTCGCAGTCGAGACGAAAATGGGCGGGGCTTGGAGCTCAGAGCTCCGCAGAAGCTGTTGCTGTGTTGTAGCTGCAGCAGCTCCACATAACAGACGTGGGGAAAAGATCCTAATGGTTTAACTTTTCACCGGTTTCCTGCTCGGAGGCTGAACCACGCAGGCCAAGTATCTGATATAACAAAGTAAAAGAGTGAAAGAGAGTTGGCTCGCTTGGATCAGGGCTGTAACGACCAAACACACAGTAAAGCCTGAATTATGGTTCTGCGTTAAATCGACGCAGAGCCCCGGCGTAGGGTACGTGGTGACGCGCAACGTACGGTGCGTGTCGCCGCGTAGCGTACGCCGTAGGCTCTGCGTCGATTTAACGCAGAACCATAAATCAGCCTTAAGCCACAAACACTCACACAGACCGGGTCGGATCACGGGTTTTATTCCCCACTTCTCCAGCTAAACGCAGTTGCTGGCCAACTCTCTGCGGTGCAATTAAACCCAATCTTCAGATAAAACTAGTTTGTTGAGGAAAAAATATTAACTCTTATTTGTAGCTGCAGAGGAAAAAAATAATCTCACGAGGAAAACAAAAATATATATATTAATAATATATAGCAGTCAAAAAAAAAGAAAAGAGAAGTAAGAGGGATACAAAACATGTAGTGTATGTTGTACTATTATACAAATTTATTGAAACACATGGCTCTTCAGTAGGGATTAATTATTATTATAATTAATAATAATTAATAATCATTATTTTCTCCATATACCGCTCCCTGGCTTCCTTGTTTAAGGTATCCCGGTAAATTCCAGTTCCTTTCCAGCAGTTAAACATCTTTTTTTTTGTGTTCTGTCTGTTCACTTGGTGAAACAGAAAAGTGTCCCGTCTCCTCTCATCAAAACAAATGCAGCGACGGGACAGGAGTTTTCCGGCAGTACGCGCTGGTGCTCATGGGAAACGTAGTGTTCTTTCTGGTAAAACACTACCGCTTTTGTCCAAAAGATGCCGCCAAACTCAGAAAAGCTGAAAGTTACGTTGTGCTGCTTTAAAGGTTTAGATTTTTGTGACTTTAAGGCCCAGTTTCACAGACAAGGCTTAAGCCTAGTCTCAGACTAAAATGCAGTTTGAGCTGGCTTAACTTTAAGTCACTTGCACAGACATATCTTAAAATAGTCATAGATTTAGTCTGTTCTGGATTAAACAAAGCCAATTGCT
This sequence comes from Cololabis saira, assembly GCF_033807715.1. NCBI lineage: Eukaryota > Metazoa > Chordata > Actinopteri > Beloniformes > Belonidae > Cololabis > Cololabis saira. The sequence continues at coordinate 3,281,222 of NC_084604.1, read as the reverse complement.
AGAGGGTGGATTAGAGCTACTCTAGGACTAAATTGAAGTTTATATTAATCCTGCAAAGAGGCAGGTTTAACTTCAGTTTAGTACTGTTTGTGAAAGGGAGCACAGATGGTTTGGGAGCATGGAGTATTTGGAATATCTAAATGAAGACCAATATTGGCTACAGAGGCCATCCAGAGGAAGGCCTGTACCCAGTTCTCTCCAAGTTCTGGTCACTTTGAGATTCTTGGCATCTGGAACCTTTCATCGTGAAACTGTTGATTTGTGTGGTGTCAGTGAAGCAACAGCGTGTAGAATAGTTCACAATGTCTGCAGTGCCATTTGTGAACTGAGAAATCTGTACATTAAGTTCCCTGATGCTGCTGAGCAAACCAACTATAAATCGCGATTCTACGAATATGGGAACTTCCCAGGAGTGATTGGCTGTATAGAGGGATGTCATGTTGAAATCAAGTGTCCATCAACTCCTGATGCTGAGGAGTACAGGAACCGTAAGAACACGTTTTCCATCAATGTTCAGGCTGTATTCACTCCCAATTTAGGTTTTTCAAACATTGTTGCCCGTTGGAAGGGAGCAATACATGATTCAAGGATTTTTCACAACTCTTCATTGTGTGCTCAGTTTAAGAGAGGGCAACATAGCGGAATACTAATTGGTGACAGTGGATATGCTCCTATTTATTCACACCTTGGCCACATCCCACAACAACTGAGCAGCAAAGATACAACAGAGCTCATATTCGCACTAGAGGGATGGTCGAGCGTATGTTTGGAGTGTGGAAAAATCGATTCCAGTGTTTACGCAATACACTTAGTTTTGAGCCAAGAAGATGCTGCAAGGTGATCATTGCTACAGCTGTGCTGCACAACTACCTGAAGCTGCACAACTACCTGAAGCAGTATAATTGTCCTGACCCTCCAATGGAAGACCAGAATGATCCAGATGTGCCCATGCCAGTCCAACGAGGACTTGCACTCAGAGCTGCTTTCACATTGCAGCACTTCAGTTAGAAAAAAGATACATTTAACCATGGGATGTATAGATTATGGCTTGTTTTTGCCTTAATAGTGTTTGTTGTGTACAACATATATAAATAGTGTGCTGAAAAATTAAATGAGAAACTCAACCAAGGCTGTTCTAAAATGTAGGTTGTGGTGACTACAATACTCACACTCTTGTCAAGTGAGAAAACATTTATTTTCATAACATATTTCATTACATTACATAGCTATCTCATGCATCTTTCTTTGAACAACTCTCTCTTCTAATTTCATATCCAATTCGACCTGTAGAATTCTCATTTTCATGTCATGCTCTTCTTTCAGATATTTCA